>NW_024543090.1:17047500-17057500 GCF_018167655.1 Microtus oregoni
AGGGGAAATCACCTCAGCTTTAATGAGCTGCAAGTCTCAGTCAGTCTCAGCTTATATGTTTAAGTTTCTTTTTCCTTTTAAAATTAGAAATCAGGCAAAAAAAAAAAAATAATGCTATTCCATGGGAAGGGGCAAGTGTGTGTATGTGCTGTTAGTTTTGCTAGAGCAATGCCAGTTTTAACTTGTTTTTCCTTCTGTGAAAAGGTATAGCTGGTAGCACATTACTTTAGCAGCATGCATTTGATAATATCCACCTTGTAGATGTGCTGCTAGGTTTTTGCAAGATGATTCTTGGAATGCCCAGTATCTCAGGACTTAGAAAGAAACATAAGTGGCCCTACAGCTAGCGAAGAGTTTTGTACGTATCTTGTTAGTGCCCCTGTTCTAGACTGCTAGTTAGAATAACCTAATCGGGTTGGTGGGGCACCTGAGGCCATTGTACAGGTTGGAAAACTGAGTCTGCAAGAAATTGTAACTAGAGTGGTTGTCATGGGCTTGGTCGTAGCAGCATGACTGGTCTCCCAACAGCTGCTTTCTATCGCACGACAGTGAATAAAGTAGCAGATAAAATAACCGCTGGGGAAATGACGTCAGCATAGATCACAGGTCTCCCGTACATTGTAGACCTGCGCAAAGCAGGAGCTGACAGAGTAAGTCTGTTTTAAACAAGTCTTACAAGTGTCAAGGCACGTTTTTATTCTCTTGTAGCATTATATATATATATATATATATATATATATATATATATATATATATATATATATATGCCAGGAAGGGGAAGACTGGAACATGTACTCTGTTGCAGATTAAATTGCTAAGGAAAGCTGAGGCTTTTTCCAGTCTTGCTGTGACCCACTCTGGCCCTGAACTGACCATATAGCCCAGGCTGGCCTTGAACTCACAGCCTTCCTACCTTAGCCTCCTGAACGTAGCAATTAAAGGTGTATGCCCTGCTAGGAAGTCCCCATGTTATAATTTACACCTGAAATTCTGCCTGCTCATCTCAACTTCTGCATGAATAGTTGAGATTTTATGCTCTCTGTCTTACCATTTATACTGTCCCCCAATTTTAGCACAGGTCTGTGTCCTGCTATACGTTAAATGGGTGGGTGAGAGGGACGGGGTTCAGATTAATACTGTATAGAATTCTTCTGTCAAGGAAGGTGTGATGTTTCCAACTCCTTGTCATACATTGTGTTCATGACCTTCTCTTCTAGTTAATCATAAAATGTATAATTGTGATCTCTTAGTCATACCTCTGTGATGTAGAACACACACTATTATGTGTTTGAGTACCCTTTCGTTATATCACCTATATTATCTGTACTCTTTTCTGCCTCAAGAAATTACATTCCACCTTTGGGTAAAGCCTTTTTTTTTTTAGTATCT
Organism: Microtus oregoni; assembly: GCF_018167655.1. Taxonomy (NCBI): domain Eukaryota; kingdom Metazoa; phylum Chordata; class Mammalia; order Rodentia; family Cricetidae; genus Microtus; species Microtus oregoni. The sequence goes on from NW_024543090.1 coordinate 17,048,890, forward strand.
AGGTGTGCAAGAGAACACCTTATTTATCTTTCTGTTTTTGACTATTGCTAGTGTAATGTCCACCAATTCTATGTATTTTGCTCTAAACGTTAGTATATACTGTTTATTTATAGCTCAGTAATATTCCATTTTTTTCTTTAATACTTTGTTTATGGGCATCTCAGACAATTCTGTATCTTATATGGATAGTGCATCAATAAATGTAGGCATATCTATGTCCTAGGTACACACTTCTTTTACATGGTTACATCATTGGAAATACCTCTACAAAGTGGAGATTAAAATGTTCAGTTCCTTCTGAAATTCAATTACTGATGAAGTTATAAAGTTAGCTTTATTATTAATAGGAAGGTTGGCTTTGTAATTTAAGTTAAGCATATTGACTGTTTCTGAGCACAATTGCAAGGTGATTAAAATTTCCAAAGCACCACTGGGGTGGAGGGCTGTCTCAGTTCTCATTCTAAGGGTGACCTTGCCTGTCCTAATGATTTCCTGCAGCCTCCCTTTGCTCTTCTTCTCAGCAGTGTTACTGTTGTAGTTTACTCGGGAGATGCACGCTCTGTAGTGCTTCTGTGTGTTTTCCGGGAACACAACTTCTACACAATATGTGTTTTTATTAACGTCCAGCACCACTCCCTCTCCCCCAGAAAAGAAGAATTATGTTGTCCATATTGATCTTACTTTTTGAATGAATTTCAATATCTAAGTAAACTGTTTTAGTTACTGTGCTAGGCTGTCAGGAAGGGCTGCTGTGATGGATGAAGGGTAGGAAGGCATCCATAGGCTTTTGGATCTGGTTAGATTTTGAGTGATCTAGTACTGCTGGTCCTGAAACAGTTTTCAGGTTTGCTGGTTTCAAACTCATGTCCTTCATCCCACAGCGACCAGGAGTTGTTTGTTGTTCTGAGCATTATGTTAGGTACTGTGTTGATGAAGAGAAATACAGCTCATCAAAGAAACTCATAATTAAGTGGAATGTGTAAAGTAAGAATAAGTATGGTTGCGTCCTTGCCTTTAGAGGGTGAAGCATGCTGAAAGACTCAAACAAAGGTTTGTAGAATTAGGGAGACTGCATGGATTGAGGATGATTGCTGAAAGAGAGCTACATGAAGAAAGAAAATAAAATAGAAGAGTTTCTCATCTACTGAGAAATTGTTCCGTTCAATTTGTTGTAATCATGTTAGCAATTTAAACTGAAAAGATTCAGTTGTGGTTATATAAGACCACTGCCAAAAAGCAGCCTATTTGGGAAGAAGTGGACTAGAGAGGGTGTGGTTGGGTACTATGGAAGTAAATTTAGGGATCTGATTGAAGTATATTGTATACATATCTAAAAAGGAGACTCAGTATTTGGTACAATAAATGTGTAAAATAAAATAAAAATTAGTAAAAAGTAAAGTGTATCAAATATAATTGAAGTAGAGCAATGTAGACATTACTAAATCAGCTGTTACTTATTTAAAAATATACTTGGAATTAGGCCATAAATGTCTTGTGACATAATTTGGGATTAGTCCTGACACAGCACTTAAAAACCAAGCTGAAGTGTGGAGGAATTTCAGGTGTTGTGGGAAGAGTAGTTCATGAGCTGTCCTGTTACCCTTCACTAATGTCAGGGCTGCGACAGGATTTACGGTGCAACTGACAGGCGAGTAAAGCCTATAGGACAGGAGAAGACATGTGAGCAAGTAAAAGGTCTCAGAGTGAACGTGAGGTTAAGAGCCAAGAGTTGTTTTGAACAGAGATAGGCAAAACCAGATCTTTTAGCCTATTGGAGTTTCAGAGGCTAGCTTAGAGTTTGGCTGCATAAGGTTAGACATTAAAGGCTCCGAGAAAGATGTGAAGTTATGGCTCATTCATAGATGGAGTAGCCTTTCCAAGATCTTTCTGTATGAGGGCTACCATTCACTCTACTTGTGAACCTCCAATTGATTTTAATCATCCAAGTGATTAATTATAGGATCATTAATGACTGACCTTCCATTTGCATGATACGCTAAGTTCTTCCTCCTAAGTGGTAGTGGAATGAGTGAGCAATTATACACGTTGCGGATGGGAGCAGTGGAGACAGAGCACGGAGCTTGTTGCAGTAGTTCTTCTTAGGGGATGCTTCCAAGTCTGCAAACCTCTGTACCGGTTACACATTTATCAGGTTGGAAATGTCTTCCTGTGTAGTGCACTCATGTGATTTTTTCAGCTGCCAGAGGGATTAAGTAAAAGCTTAATTCCAGGAACATGTACGTAACTACATAATGTCACATATTCTACTTCTCAAAAGTTCCATTCTGTCCGACAGTTCAGGGGAATTCCAGGAGTCCTAATTTGAAGTTGTTTTAGATTTTTCCAGTTTGGTTAACAAAGGTCATTATCTATGGTTCATCGCTAAATTACATATATTTACAGCTTGACAAAGAGAAAATGGTGTGTCTTTACTGGTTTGAAAAAAGAAAAATACAAGCTTGTTATTGCATGGAAGGTATTAACTGTAACCCTCACACTTAAAGGTGTTGTTATCTTTCAAGAAGCACAAACTTGGAAGGTAGGTCCCAACTGTGTGCTATGGACAGTGTAGGCAGTGGGATTCAGTGAGCCTCTTGTGTCCACGATCTGGGTACAAAGAGCTTGAAACCGTAAAATGGCTCATCGTGAATATCAATGTTGCTATCTCAGTGAGCGCCCTATGACCCTGGTAACTTTAGAAAATGCCAGTTAGTTACTGTCTCTGCCCCACTCCCCACTTTTGTTTTTCCCATAGCTCACTATGTAAAAAGTTGTGAAGTTGGTAGAAGATGCTGGTCAGAGGGTCCTTGGTGAAGGACTAAGGTGCCAGCAGGAATGATCCTCAACCTGAGGAGATATGAGAAGTCAAAGACCCATGATTCAGTGGTACATGGTCTAGACAGAGATAATCCCCCAGCCATTATTGCTTTTGTCCTAAGGAGGATCTAGAAGTAAAAAGTCATCCAAATACATTCATGTATTACATGTGCTTGCTTTACAGCAGTGTCTTGATTTCATGTGGGCTTTGTTTTGTATTGTTTTGTGCTTAAGGAAAGAGATTTGAAAATTTTGCAGTAACACGGGAATTTTGTTGATTTTTGAAAAATGATCCACATTTATATAAAATGACACATAAGAAAACAGCTTTCATTGGTTAATATTTCTTACTTTGAGGTTGGTATAGAACATTGTTTTGTGACATTTTGGGAACTTTGGGTATTTACTGTAGGACCATGCTATTTGGTTTGCTCCATAGAAACAGTCACTTGGTATAGATGCCTTCCGTTTATTTGAGCGAAGGGTGACTTTGGGTGCCAAATTGTGCCATTGATTGCATTGCTGCTTTTAGGTTTTACACTTTCAGTATCAGCTATATTTTATGCACCTACTTACCACCAAAACAAAAAGCTCCATGACAGAGTTAGAATGAGAAAAATCATTAACTTTATTATATCCTCTTTCCTAGCTTGTCCCCTGCCCCATGGGAAGCTCATGTCTTGGCTCTTGGTATGTTTCTGCAACTTCACCTCTGGGCTGAAGTCACATTTCTGTTTTGATGCTTCTTCATATCTTCGTTTGGTATTTACTGACCCCTAAATCAAATGAACAGCTGAGGGATCTGATAGTTGTAGGGCAGGTGTAACTTGCCAAGTGCTTCTCTGACTTGGCTATCTAAATTGTCCAAACAGCTTCACGAGGGAAGTAGAAGTCTTATGTCCTCTTAGAGGCATGGTAACCAGGACCCTGAGCACGGAAGAGCTGCCACGGTCACACAGTAAGAGCTGATGATACAGTTTCGGTGCACACCCTCTAACAGCTGTGCCAAACTGCTTCTATACTGGGGGGAAGTATTTTGTTACACAATTTGATGTTGTGAGACTTCGTGGTTAAATAGTTTTAATGAGCCAGAAAGCTTGTAAGTTGATACTCTAGTTAGCTAATGTTATCTATCGCCTAGATGCAAACTCATCAGATTTCCCATTATACCCAAAAAGGAAGTCCTTTTGTAAAAACTATGCGGACAGAGCCATGTGATTCATTTACCTATGTCACCTAGCACTATATGTCTTTATAAAAAGGAGTCTTAACATATAAGTGCTTAACCTTTACTTCTTAACGATGAGCTTTTAAATTGTTATTGTGCTGTCGTAATTAGGTGTAACACCTAAAATGCCATGTGTGTATAGCTATAAAAAGAAAGTAATGTGATCTGGGACTGACAGTATAGCTATATCTAGGGAAAATCCTTTGGAAGGTTGAAATTGAACATGGTAACTGCAATTATCTAAAAGGAAGTCTATTACCTTATGATAAAACTGTCAAAATAATGATTTGGTACTCTCACAGATTGTTCAGAGAATCAATAAAACCAATATTACGTCACAGTTTGAGAATTTAGGAATTCCACTTTCTCTTAATTCACAAGAGAATGCTAATATAGTTTAAGAATGAGATAATTTTATGGTTTTGTTTCTGTTTCATCTTGTAACTCTTATTTGAGTAAATATTTTGCTTGGGAAACTTAATAAAACAACATATTTGGGAACTATGAATAGTATGTATTCATTAGTTCTATACAGGATCTATGCAAAATGTACTACTTTGCTTTGCAAGAATGCAAATTACAGGATGCTGAGTAGAGTCTAGATAATTTCTTCTGTGGTTACTGCTTTTTTCAGGGCCTGTCTTTGCCTTTGGGCCAGCGTTTGAATTCGCTGTCATTGGATACAAGAAGAATAGCAGTTTGAACTTGGGTCGCTCAAGTCTGCTTGCTTCCCACTTGCTCTTTCTGTTCTGCCTGTTTATACAAATGGACTTTTGTATTTCAGGGCAGTTTAACAGACTCATTCGAGACTCCTGCAAGCTGACTGTTGGACACAGATTATTAATCTTTTACCTTTTTAACTAAGTATTCTAAACTTAGGTTCTCATTTTTGTTTTGTGACTTGGGACACTTCGTATAACGAAAGCAGAACCACCTTTCGGTGAGAATTTGTTGTCGTGGCTATTCGCAGGTGGAGGCTGCATGTTTGTTTCCCAGCCTCCCAGGCCCGAAATAAGCACACAGAAACTATAGTAATTGCAGTACTGTTTGGCCAATAGCTTAAGTGTATTTCTAGCTAGCTCTTACATCTTAAATTAACCCATTTCTATTATTCTCTGTGTTACCACGAAGCTTATGCTTTACTGGCAAGGTTCCAGGTGTCTGTCTCCTTTGATGGCTACATGGCGCCTCTCTGACTCTGATTTCTTTCTCCCAGCATTCAGTTTTGTTTTCCCACCTTGCTGTATCCTGCCCTGCCACAGGCAAAAGCAGCTTTAATAGCCAATGATAATAAAACATATTACAGCATTCAGCTCTTGACTTGGTCCTATATCCATAAATATTTATTGATATTGGGAGTAATGGTTTTGTTGATGACATACCTATCATTTCATGTTGTGTTAAGACTGAGGAGCTGCTAATGAATTTGGTGTAACACATAAAACAATTGACTAGAACTTGATGATTAATGGGAGATTTGGGTATTATCAGACCCATTCAGTAGTTTTTGCTTATAGTCAAGGCAGATGTTAATATTGTTGACTCATAAACAATAAAGCAAAGCTTAGGGTGACTGTTCCTGGCATAGTTAGAAGCTCCAAGAACGAAGAGATGGATGTGAGTCACCAAGTCTACATTCTTCCTCACCTTGCTCACTTACCTGAGTGCAGATATGATCAGCTGTGGTTATGAATAAATGAAGTAACTCAGGTCTCATAGTTTCAAAGCCACCGTTTTTCCATTGCTGACAGGAATACAGTGTACAGACCCACCCATTTGGTGCCCACATTCTTGCTTTGTGTAGTGTATTATAACTTTTTCTCCTTCGTACATAAGTCTCATTCTTTATAATTTGTGTGTATTTCCACTTGCACTGGAGTCCCAGTTTGATACTGTGTCATTATCCTCAGGAACATGTCTGGGAGCCCTAGTTTGCTCTTCTTTAAAATCACGTAGCATCTGCCTGCCAGTGTTAGACAGCTTGAGCTTGATTTTATCCATTTTCTAGTAAGGTGCTTGGCAGATACTGATTTTTTTTTCTCTGTATGGGAGTTTTCTCTTAGCATGGTGTGGTTATGTAGGCCTCTACTCCCTCAACTGGGAAAGTGGAGGCGGGAAGATGAGTAATTCCAGGCCAGTCTCAACTACATAGTGATTTCCAGGGTACTACAAGAGCCTGTCAGGAAGGAAGGAAGGAGGGAGGAAGGGAGGGAGGGAAGAAGTGATGGAGGAAGGGAAAGAAGGAAGGAAGGAGGGAGGGAAGGGAGAAAGATCATGGGAGGAGAGCAAAAGAAGGTGAAGGGAAGGAAACAAAAGAAGTTTTCTTCTATTATTTATTTAATAATTTAATACAGAGAAATTTGCATATATTTTATAGGTTATGCTGAGTGAATTTTATTTATCAATTCCCCAATCCTTCTTTCAACCCTCTTAACTCCTAATCTGAGCAAACAGTGCTCTTGTCTGTCATTCATTTCAGTAATGAAGCTGTCTGACAGTAGTGTCAAGTTCCAACCCCATCTCCACGAACATGCTTCTCCATAAGTACACATGTCAGCACCTATCTACCCTGAGTGTCAGACGTCAGTGTGCTCAGCATGACCTAACTTTGAATGAGTCTACAGATACCTTTGGGTTGATGGTTTTTTTCTTCACCGTTTCTATATATCTACTAACTAGCTTTAATTATTCGGGCAATACTTAGAGTGGAGAAAGCAAAATAAAGGCAAGTTGTTTCTCTCTTTTTTTTTCTTCTTTTTTCTTTTTGTTTTTTGGCTTTTTGAGATAGGGTTTCTCTGTGTAACAACTCTGGCTGTCCCAGAACTCACTTTGTAGACCAGTCTGGCCTGCAACTACCTCCCGAGTGCTGGGTACAATACCACCACACCCAGCTGAGTTATTTTTCAAAACTGGATTTAATTTGGATTCTTTCCTATGTTTCACTCCGCACTCCTCCGTAAGTTACCAAGCATGCCATATACTCAGTGGACGCTTTCCTGCATGAGAGAGGTCCTGCAGGGAACAGGCAGGGAAGAGTCGTGACAGTGCCCTGTGGCACGTCTATTAAAAGTTTAGTTTTTAATATTTGTATCTCACTCTTGGTTTTCTGCACTTCTCTCATAAATGTTTCTGCTCAGTTTTCAGACTGTTGATTGATATTTGGTTTAAAAAACTAGATAGTGTGTTTAAGAATATTATTTAAATGATATTTTGTGTATAAGTGTGTATCAGTGTAGCCTTTGGCTCAAGTCTGTCAGCAGTGTGCCAATTGGAAACACTACGATTGTGATTTGGAAGTTTATCCTTGCCCCTTAATAGTACACAGCCACCCTCTATGTTTTTACCTGTCAGTAGGTCATACCTGAAGCAAGCAGAAATGAAAAGTCCCTAAATTATTTGTGAAATCTGAAAATGGAAATTTTAGGTAATGGTCTTAATTTGACATATGAAGCACCAGGTTGTCACCATTCCAAGGAGAGCCTGCTCTGGGGATGAGGAAAGAGTACCGTCCTGTCTATGATATCTTTCATCAGTTGAATGTTCTTTAAGTCATCAGCACACTGACCATGTTCTTTGGGACTGCTCACCTGCATTTTGACTTGGAAGGCAGATGATTGTATCTCTAGAAGTATGAAAGATGAAAGAACTGGAGAAGATGGGACTGACAGATAGGTGGCAAAGGGGTTGATAGTGTTTTCAGCATTTCCTGTCTAATTAGACGTTCTGATGGCTATCATCAAGGAAACTGACGACAAATGCTGGCAGGGATGTGGGGAAAGAGGAGCTCATGTGCGCTGCTGGTGGGAGCATAAAGTAGTGCAACCACTAACAGAAATTAGTGTGGAGGTTTCTGAAAAAACTGAAGATGTAGCTGCCACGTGATCCATCTATATATGCCAATTCAGGCCATTTATCCAGAGAAATCTGGAGCCTATCACAGAGATACATGAACATCTGTACTTACTGCTGCTCTGTTCACAATAGCAATGAAATGGGACCAGCCTCTAGTACCGTCTATAGATGAGTGGATAATGAAAGTATGGAACACATACAAAATGGAATTTTATTCAGTTGTTAAAAAATGAGATTATGAAATTTTCAGGAAAAGATGGAGTTGGAAAGTATTAATTAAGGAAAGTGAAATAAATATAAAACAACAAAAATTAAGCAAAGTGATTCATACTAAGAGAAACAAAACGCATGTTCTCTCTCATGCAGATCCTAGTTTATTGTGTGTGTGTGTGTGTCTGTCTGTCTGTCTGTCTATAAATGAGTGTAAATATGGTCAAAAACTATGTAAAGGACGACCCAGGAGAGGACACAAAGAGGTAGTGAGGAAGATGAAGGGGCAAAGGTGCATGCGACAGGGTGGAAAGGATTCTGGTGGGGTAGCATGCAGGGCAGGGGAGCTGAGCATAAGGGAGAAGAATCACCTAAAACAATTTTGATTTGAAAATGTAATAATAAGACCTGATATATTGTTGGTTAGTTAACAGTAATAATTAGACACTCTGAGATGCTGTGTATTTTCTTTTGTTTACTGAGCAAGTGCGTACCCCTGATGCT
>NW_024543090.1:17062500-17265000 GCF_018167655.1 Microtus oregoni
ATTGTTGAACTATCTTGAATGTATGCCCTAGACTTCTTATCTGCATCTCTCTAGGATTCAGGCTATCTAATTTAGGCTCTTCCTTTTCCATTGGGTGAGGGAGTCTGCTAGGAAAACAGCCTTCTTGCCTGTGCACTCTGTCTTCCCATGGACCCCTGTGGTCCTGGGCAGCATTTTTAATGACGTAGAATCAGCTAATTTCTAATTGAACACTGTGCCGGACCTCATGACATGGTGTGGGTCTTTGCCAGCACAGAACCTAGGAGATATAAATAAGTGGGCTAGAAGAGGTGCTATTGTGAGGTGGGAGGGGACTCCTGGAATTCAGTGTCTAAAGGCAGAGATCTGCCCCTCTGCTCTGAATAGTGCATGCTTGCTCATACAGGCAGCCACTGTGGGGTCACATTTTTGAGATAGCAACTTTCTTTCCTCTGCAGACCCTAAGACACTTGGGATATTGTCAGGTTTTCTGATGTTGTTTGCTTTTGTGTCAGTCTTAAAAGATGAGGTTTCACACTGTAGATTAGGTCTCACTGTGGGGCCCAAGCTAGTCCCATCCTCCAAAGAGTCCTCCTCTTTTAGCCTTTTAAATGCTGGAATTATAGATATGAACCTAACTTTGTGAGGTTTTCTATCCCATGAACTTTTTTCTTCTCTTTACGCTTGTCTCCACCCTCAAACTCGGCCCCAGAAGAAATGAGAAAAGTTAGAACATCTTTCCGTGGCCCCGTGTCCTCTCTGCCCAGAGCACAGAATGCCTTGCCAGAGGGCTTAGGTGGCGCTCTAACAGGCAGGGTGCATTGATCCAGAACGCTTCAGATGGCTTCAATGACAGAACTAGATGTGAAGAAAATAAAAATAGCCAAGGAATCCACAGACTGAATGTCTATACCCAAGTCATGTCTGCATTACACTGAGTGACTCAGTGAGACTCTGGCAGATTATGCTCACTCCCCACGCCACCGTTTCTTCATTGGGGAAGATAACACTAGCTACTCCTCATCAGAACAGCATGAGAATTTCAGTCAGCTAATTACAAGTGACGTTATGGGGTTTTGCTTTTTTCCTTTTGTGCTGGCGGTCGAACCCAGGACACCGTGAATGCTGTCTTAACACTCTGCCATTGAGCCGCACTTAGCCCTAGCTTCAGTAGTTAAGAGTAGTGCCCGGCGTACTCTGTAAGGAAATGCTTGCTATTATTCTTTGGATTTTTTTTTTTTTTGCCCCTTTTAGAAGTGGAAATTTGTGGGGCTCAGTAAACTGCTTGCCATGCAAGCATGGTCCTTGAGTTCATTCTCCAGAACCAGTCAATGTAAAAAAACCGAGCTTGGTAGCAGTGCACTTGTAATCCCAGCCCAGTGGAAGCAGAGAAAGGCAGATACCTGGGTGGTGCTGGCCAGCCACACAACCCTCAATAATGAGCTCCAGTGTGAGACTTTGTCTCAGAAAACAAAGGTAAATGGCTCCCGAGAAACAAGACCCAAAGGTTGTCTTCTGGCCGCCACATATACAAGTGCATGCGTGTGCCGGGTGGTGGTGGCGCACGCCTTTAATCCCAGCACTCGGGAGGCAGAGGCAGGTGGATCTCTGTGAGTTTGAGACCAGCCTGGTCTACAAGAGCTCCAGGACAGGCTCCAAAGCTACAGAGAAACCCTGTCTCGGAAAAAAAAAAAAAAAAAAAAACCAAGTGCATGCATGTACAGGTACCCCCCACACATGGGTAAGAGATATATATGTCTCACCCTAATAATAGGGAGTACAAATAGGAGGACAGGATTTTTGAGTAGCGATGTGTTTTGGCAGTGTGTAATTCATTCATTCATTTATTTAGCAAAGGGCTGAATTGTTATCTTGTAGCACCTGAGAGAAATACTCCTGCTTTTAAACCGCACATCAAGTACCCTGTGACTCATGCCTTCTTTATAGTGGTGGTATATAATCAGATGCCTATATCTGTGGCATTGCACATGATCAGCCCTGAAAACATACATGTAAGTCATATGTGGACTCAACAGTTTATATTTAGGAATATGTATGTAAATACAAATACATATATTATGCAATAATATTTGATGGAAAAACGAGGCCTTGAATTTGGAGGGGAGCAGGGAGGGGTATATGAGAGGGTTTGGTGGGAGGAAAGGGAAGGGAGAAATGTAATATATTATCTTAAAAACAAAAAAAAGTTGCATAAGTGGTATGACTGAGCTGGCCAATTTAAAAAATTATAAAATTATTCTTAGATGGTTGGTACTTTTTAGTTTGTTTGTTTTTAAGTGTGTAAAGGCGCTTGCCATCAAGTCTACTAATGTGAATTTGACCTTATGGCCCACGACATGGAGGGAGAGAGCTCACTCCCTGAGTTGACCTCTGACTTCCACAGACAAACTATGACATGTACGCCCCCCCCCTTAAATAAATAAATGTAGTTAAAAACATTTAAGCTTAAGAAACATTTACTTTGCTGGGTATGGTGGGTTAAATATATGATCTTAGCATTTGGGAGGATGAGGCAGGAGGATCACTGCAAGTTAAAGACCAGTCTGTGGTACATAGTGAATTCTAGGCAAGTCTGAAAGCTGAAGCCCTGTCTGTCTCTGAAGGTTGAGTGTTGGTTCATAGATCACATTCAGGAATTCCGGTTTACATTCATCCTAGGAGATGCTATGTAAGCTGGTGGGGGAGAAAAGACATTAGTGACCTTACCCATCTCTGAACTCTACAAACTGTGACATTAATCTGTCAAGCAAGAAGTGCCTAATTATGCAATAGTGGTGCTTGGTCTTTGGCTTAACCAACACTTCTGAGGCCCACTCCAGAGCAGGGAATATATACCCAGTACTGTATACTTTCTGTCTAAAAATAAATGAATGAATGAACAAATAAATGGGGAAAACAAACAAAAACAGAGCGAATTTAAAGGACACATGACAGGGAAGATCATAGGCCCTGGGGGCATACTGACTATCATTTAGCTAAATTGACATAAAGTCATTGCCTTGTAAATATTTATGTTTATACGTATTGACAGATTCTACTCTCAGCCTTAATCAGAGAAGCCTCTCTCCAGGGGATGATGATGAATGGGATGACCCGGGACTGTACAATGTACTGAGAATAAGTGACAGATGAGGGCTCAGCCCCAAAGGAGAGACATTTATACTGCCCTCTACTGCTTGGGGGGACAATGAAAAGGAGGGAGCAGAAAGAATAGAGCCAGAACATAAAGAAAGGAGCTGCAATGTTCCATCTTCTGAGCAGGGTGCAGTCATTACAGTCAGGAACTCAAAGAAGCCGTGGTTGCCTAGGCCTGGTCTACAAGAATGAATCCATTGACAGTCAGACATGGATGGAGGAAGGACTTGGTGGCTGGGCGGGGAGCATACACCTGGCTGCTGAACTATTTGCTAGAACTCATTCCTTTCAGTTGTTTCTACACACCACCAGGCTTCAATTCAGTGGTAACATAGCTGGCCCTAGTCACACTGAATGGGTCCCAAAACAAAGCTAAAAGTCAAGGGTCTAGGGAAGAGACTGTGGGGGTGGAGTTGATAGGGACAGAAGGGCATATGAAAGGGTAGGAGGAAAGAGCAGTTAGAATGCATTGCATGCATGTATGAAATTGCCAAGGCCTTTAAACATCTTAAGTTTTTAATGTGAATAAATTGAACATCAAACTTAGGAATTTAGAGCTTTGTAATTCTAAGCTTAAAAATCTGAAAACTTGAGGCTTCATAAGTAGCAATAAACTTGAGAGACTTTTCCTTATCATCTGGGGACCTATGATGACATGAATTCTTCTTATGTATAGAAGCCCTGTATTAGTTATTTTCTCATTGCTGTGACAAAAGGCCTGACAAGAGAAGAGATGTCCATTGACTCACGGGCAACTGCTGTTCTTCATGACAGAGAAGTCTTGGCAGCAGGAATATGCAGTAGCTGGTCATTGTATCCACAGTCCTGAGCCTAAGACATGGATGAACATTCCATTCACCTTCTCCTTTTTGTTCAGGTTGGATCTCAGCACATGGCATGGTGCCATCCATCTTTAGGGCAGGGCTTCTCACCTCAATTAACCCAACCTAGAAATTTCTTCTCAGACATGTCCACTGATTTGTCTTTTAGGTGATTTGAAATTTTGTCAGGTTGAGAATGTTAGCCTCTGTGAGTACTTAGATACTTAAAGACAGCAATAGTAACTATAGTAGTCTAAAATTTCTATTTTCTTGAAATTTTTTAAGTGTGACATGATTTTAAATCATAGCATTCTGATCGATCTCTTTTGTACAGTTGACAAAGTAACAAAAGATTGCTAGACAATAGGAGTCCTTTCCAGTCCGTTATGAAGAATACATGCAGGTTATAAAAACAAGAATGGCTTGAACAGAGAAGGTAAGAATTGAACTGAATTTCAAAGTTTGGGCCAGGGGAAAGATGAGGGGAAAAAATTATAGTTTGGAGGCTGTATGTTGGAGTTTGGGGAGGAATTATGTAAAAATCATGGCTTAGGCAGATGCTTAAAAAATAGCTGTTGGGATATTTGGTGGGCTCAAGTTGAAGGTATACAGTGGTCCTGAAGCTGTAAGTTGCCAGAGACATGGTTCTGATGTCTCTAGCCATTCTTTGGAGATGTCTTCTTTTCCGTACATGCTACTTTCATATTTGTCGACTTTTAAGTTTCTTATTGATTACATACTAGACAGAGAACAGAATTTGATTTGTCCTGTAGGGTTCAGTTGTCAGATGATGTCCAGCTTCATTAGGCATCGCTTGTATATAGTGAGGAAACCGATGGGCTAAAGCCTGCCACGTGGGGGAATATCCCCAGCTATAAAGATGTGTAGCTTCTAAGGACACAAGCAGAATTGCAGTTTTCCAGGAGAGGCACTGACAGGTCAATCCCTATAGAGATGTAGCTTGGGAGCTCCCTAACCTTGATGTTCAAAGGCCTCAAACCCAGCCTTTGAAGAAAAGATTAAATACTGGCTGGCATTTATGCTTTCTTGTCTAGGAGCTCAGTCTCAATTGAGAGCCTCACACAAAGGAGAAACACCTGGTCATCTGGTGCATCCTGGTCATCTTACAGCATTGTGGTCCGCAGGAGTAGCCAAATAGGCTCCATCACCAGAGCTTCAAATGTACATGAACTTGTCTTCCAGATAGTCATCTCCTCTTTCTGCCTTTGTCACTCATCCTCTCTTCTATGTGGTTACCATTTTCCATTACACAGTGCCCAAACTTAATGTTTGTTTACTGCAGAGAACCCAAACTAAGGGAATGGAAAAGAGGATTCAGGAAGCTGAAAAACAAATTGACAAATGGTTGATAAAACTAAAGAACTAAGAATCAACTGTTTGAAAAAGTAGAAAGTACTAAGGATATATCTCAGTAGTAGAGCTCTTTACCACTCTGCTTTTCTCTAAAATGGAAAACAACTGCCCGTGTGTGTGTGTGTGTGTGTGTGTGTGTGTGTGTGTGTGTGTGCGAAGTGTGTATGTATGGGAACCCATAAGGGAAAGTAATTACATTGGTCATGGACATGGAAGATTCACGTTGGTACTAACCAGGAAGTTTCCTCCCTGGTGGTTAGCTTTCATAGCACCAGAAGGTGCTATATGGGTTGCTGGGGAGAAGAGGTCATCAAGGGTCTTAATTTATGCAGTTCTCAACTCTGTAACTATAGTAGTGATAAGCCTGGCAAGAAAAGCTCATGGGCGCAATAGTGGCTTGGATGTTAGGGTGCTAACCAACCATTTTCTGGTTGAAATTAAGCCTTACTCCACAGGAGGGAACACATATCTAGTACTTTAAATCTGAGCAAAAATTCAAGGTTATGGTGACCACGTAACTAGGTGTGAATCTAATATCATTATTCTGTTAAATCGGCAAAAGGTCAAGCTATGTTGTAAATTCCTATCTCTGTTCTCAGAGATTATTTCATCTTGCAGATGTAGTGGGGAAGACTGATGGTACTGTCAGTATTTGTTATACTGATTTTGTACATTGCTTATGTTAGAAGCATTCTATAATGAACAGATTCAGTCTTGAGCATTCTGCTTCAGTCGAAACATTACTGCCATCTCTTGTGGCATGCTTTATCCAATGCTTGCACTCTGCTGTTCATGTGGCCATGCCTCCAAGTGGCTTGAATTCTTATTTTGTGCCTTCTTCCTAGAAAGGAGAGATGTATCTACTGCAGTGCAAGGCATTAGGAAGTGGGAGAGGCTTTCTGTCTCCATGGTTAAAAAGTCTGGAGGCCCACACTGTGCCTAGTTAGTGCTGCTCCTGTGGACACATGTATAGAGCTGACCACAATAGAATTAGAAAGCCTATGAAGGGGCTCGCCTGGAGAAAACTGGTTCTTTCTCACTCAGTAGTCATTGACTGCCTGGAGTTCTTCATCTAGAGGTGTGGCCTTCAGAAATTCACTGGTCTGTGTTGGCATGTGTGACTGCTATGTAGGTCTTCTTTGGGCAGCCATAGTACTGAGATGTCATGGGTACAGCATCCTTGTCATGTCTAGAGGGCACTGTAGCACAGCAGGCATCTTGCTTGTCTAACTCTTACAGTCTTTCCACCTCCTCTTCCACAGTGTTTTTTGAACCTTAGGTTTAGGGGTTGGGATGCCTTGCCCCTATTAGTATACCTCAATTTGCAAGTTTTACAGTTTAATTAAAATCAACTAACTCTTTTTTTGTTCTTTGTTTCTGTAATGTTCTCTTCAACATATTAAAGTGCCTATTTTCTTCTGTTTTCACATACATGTGTGAAAGCCCCACCTTGAAGTTGGAGATCATCTTCAATTGTTCTTCCTCTTTGTTCACAGGTCTTTTAATTAAACCTAGTGTTCATCAATCTGGCCTGGCTAGTCTTGTTAGCCCCTTCACTCTGAGGGTCTCCTGTTTCCGCCTTCAGAGCACTGTGCAAGGCTACCATACTCACTAGACATTTCCGTGGGTTCTGATATCCAAACTCTGGCCTTCGAACTTGCATGGAAAGCACTTTAACCACTAAGCTATCTCCCTAACCCTCAGCTGATGTTTTTTAGAAAGTTTGTAGACTATGGTACTGAACACTGAGAAGTGCACCTTTCAAAGGTTTATATTATGATGAAATTAAAGCCATTACTTCTTTATTTGACATTCTTTTTTCCCCTTAAAATAAATGACCTACATTTCTCAGATCATGGGACGTTGACTCTCTTGTTGAAAAAGCTTTTAAAATTCATTTGATCAGTGGACTTGCATGCAATTTGTTAAGAGGTCAGTAATTTTCCACTGGCTAGCACTTTGGGTCACACTTGCCTATAAACACTGTTTTCTTTACATGGGCATGAATTTACATTGCAACACCTTTGCACCTCATGACCAGGTGTGCACAGAGAAGGCTGCTGTTTCCCTGGGTAACATAGAAGGATACACGTGCCATTCGCATCTGCGAATGAGTGGCAGACCAAAGGAAGTATTCCCAGAGAAGGCGACCACACATGTGAACAACTGCTTTGATCTCCACCATCTGGCTAGGCTTTCGAATTATGCTAGGGAAAGTGGGCAGGTTCACCAGGCACATTATTGTCTTCTTAGTTCTGTTGCCACATCATCTGTTCCTAAGTAAGGTGATGGGTTACTGTTTCATATTCTCAGTATCCGTACCACTTATCCATGGTAATTTCTGTCAAAAATAATTGAGTATAGCCCAAGTTTATAAAACACAGTGAATGTCTAAGTCTCATTTGGTTCAGACTACTACTTGAACTTTAACAAAATGATGTGGCAGCTGTTTTCTCAAGAGACTCACATGAGAACTCTTTAGAGCAGTCAACTCAAATAATAGCATCACTTCCTAGAGATGAAGTCACTGAATGCAAGGGGCCACACTGTTTGCTAGTTTGCAGAACTGGTGGTAAGGCAGGACCGGGTAAGACAGCTAGTGGTGCTCTTTTGAGATTCCATATGTGCTCTCCTCATTAGTGGTGCAAAGATGTGTTTGCAAATTTCTGTTACATGTATCAGTGATGCTATAAGCATGCAATCATGTAGCTAGCGGTCTTATTTCTTTCCACAATGTTGACTACCATATCTCATGTCTGCCAGTGTTCCAAGGCCACTGAAATTTATAGAGAACCTGATAGTATAAACAAAGTTTCAAATTATCCAGGTGCTATGATGGCACACAGCTATGACCTTTACTAACTTTCTTAACTAGATCATTGTACAAGAGGCATTCAAGCAGTCCATGACCTAAGCCATCTTACTAAATATTTGAGGTTGAATCCACAGGAGGATTCTGACAGAACTGATTTGCGCCAGGAGCTAAGCAGGACCAGGATGTTCTACGTAGCTTTCCTATCTTTGCAGAGCACATATACCCTTTTCTTGAAGTTTTTCATTCTACCTTTCTTCTAACATGGTATTTCAGACTAGTTTGCAGGTGGATGAGACATATTTGGGGTGGAAAATTGTTTACATATAAAATATATTTACTTCCTATCCATCTTCCCCTCCCCAGATGACAGACTTTCTATATTCATAAGTACCATACATTGGACTCAACCAACTACTAATAGGAAATGCATGGGAGAAAGTTGTATCTGTATTCAACACATGCAGACCTTTCTTATTCAGTAACGACAGTATAACAATGATTTGCGTGCCATTTGTATTGACTTAGATCACAAGTAATCTAAAGACAGAGTATATGTCAGATTGTGGGGTACATTATATACAGAAAATTGAACATCTATAGAATATGGTCTCTGTCAGGGGTCCTGTGAATAGTGGATACAAGAACACAACACACACACACATTTTTTTCCCTCATTTCAGATTCTCACAGTTATAAACCTGTCTAACCTGTAGTTCTCATATTCCTCTCCTGTTAAATGGACATAACAACTGTTGGCACTTGATGGGAATAACTTTGGACAGATTTAGTTTTGAGAAATGTTTATATTGGCATTAGTGAAGCCTATGAGTCTGGCCTGACCTAGCTAACTTGTATGTGTCCAGGTTCTTGGGAATAAGATCTCTACCTGTAAAAGTTAAATCTTTTCTGGTTATTGCTGTTGGTTTTTTTTTTTCCCCAAAGTTGGCTTTTCCCAAGCTGATTAGTCTGCAAATAGACATATGCTTTAGGTCTACACTTGTTAATTTACCTTGGAAAAAATCAGGTCACTGTCAAATCTGGCAATGTAGTTACAAATACTTGGCAAAAGTGGTCTAATTAGAAGCTTCTCTTCGATGAGGATCTCGGGGAAATGATGAGAATTGGTGCTGTTTTCCTGTGCGTGCTCTGTGTGTACTTCGGTGTATGTCACTTCTCATGTCACCTTACACAAAAGCGTGTCGACTGTCTACTAATAGTTCCTCCTTTTCCTCCACAGCCTCCAAGTCTGTTATCAATAATATGCTACGGGACCCTTCTCAGATTCCAGATGGAGTTCTAGCCAACCAGGTCTATCAGGTATTAATCGCAGCTGTTTTCAGAGACGATGCTCTTATCTGCCTGGCCGAGTAGAGGATTTTAAACCTCATTTAATTACTGTCATCATAAACGATCACTGAGGTCAGGGCGCACCATAAATGGCAGTGCAGTATTTTCAGGGAGAGCATTTTTACTTTTTTAATAGCTTGCTTTTATAGTAAATAAAAGGCATGCAATTTTTGTTTTCTGTGATTAAATCTGAATAGTCTTTTGATTGCTTTCTTTGGGTATTGGGGGGAGTAATGACTGCTTTAGAATGTTTACTTTGGTGGTGCTGTAGTCACCCCAGCCTATAACCTGTCTCTTATTTGTCCGCAGTGCATTGTGAATGACTGCTGCTACGGACCGCTGGTGGACTGCATCAAGCAGTATCCTTCCCCATAAAATTTTAGGTGCACAATTGACGAGCTTAGACTCGGTGGAGGAGATGTGTCTAGCTTTAACCTGACATAAAGTTCTGCTTCACAAAACACATTTCATACTCTCCTATTTTACATTCCATCAACTGGAGGGTCACTGCGGACCATTCTTTTCTGCCGTTTAGGAGAGATCAGCTAGGCCCTAGGAAGGTATCAGTTCAGCCGATGCCCATCCTCCCACTTATTTCAAACTGCTTGGTTTTCAATGAGTTTGAAGGTGCAGAGTCATTAGGCAGGTAACACACTGTCTTGGAATGTATCTAACCATCCCAGTGGCCATTTTTTAAAATATAACAAAGTTCCATTGAACACGAGCCAAATTCAGTTGAGTGTTCTGGAATACATTTTGAATGTAGAATTAAAGGCTGATGTTATTCAAATGCCACCAGAGACCGACCACCACATTTTAAAGGGCAATAGATTCTCCTTGCTTTAATACTTACTGCAATCTGTACTGTCATTTGGGCTCCTAATAAATAGTTTTAAAGAGACTGTGTTGATTTTTCCCTTGGGACCAACTTGAAGGCTGTGAGAGCAGATATATCCAGTCATTCATTCTTAAAGCCACTGAGGTGCCCGAGGACTTATGCTTCCTTCTTAAAATTAGGCTCAGTGAATGGGAATGGGAATGATTTCAGTAGAGATTATTGATAAACAAAATGGCATGACAGTGAGAATTTGGATAACACTTTAGGGGAAAGGGTACTTTCTTAAACAATACTCATAATTTTTGGTGGAAATCACTTTAAAAACACAGTCTTCCTGGGCTAGATTTTGATAGCAGGGATGGTACAGGGGCCAGCAGTGTCTCAGCGAAAACCAGTCCAAATTTTTGTTGGATTCTCTTGCAAGCTAGTTGTGTGTACACGCATCTTCACACGTGCACATATATGCGTGTGCATATCCATATATATGTGTGTATTCATAGTCACATGCACAAATATGTGTTTATATCTCTGTGTGTGCGTATATATGTTTATACATGTGCATACCTTATTTATAACCTTCTAGTTTCACAAAGGCTTAGAGACAAAAACATTATTTGAGACATGGTTTTGTTATATTGTCCACACTGGTCTTACACTCCCCATCCTCTTCCCTTCATTTCCTTTGTGCTGGGATTGTGACTGTGTATTGTCACACCTAGCTCAAGTTTTTTGCAAAGAAAATTACTTTCTTTCCTAAAGACACAGTTAGGATTTGGCGTGATCTTTGAGCAGAGCCCTCTTGCAAGAATACTGAGTAACTAATTAGGACATAGCTTTTTACATGTGCATTCTCTGATCTGGTCCCCTAACTAACATGCACCAAACCATGGTATTATCTAAAGCTGGCTTTTTTATTAGACTAAAGTATAACTATGCTTCTATTTTCAGTGTGAAATTAATGGTAGTGTTAAAAGTTGTAGGAGCACCAACCTCACATTATCTCAGTGATAAACTTCAGCACATTTATATAACAATTGACACCATCTCAGAGTGTCTAGGGCTGAATTACATGCTAATTTCAAAGCACATAAAATAGTTAAAAATCAATTTAAAGTTAAGGTTTTAAAAGCATAATGTCTTTTGAAGGATTGCATATTGATTTTAAATATAACTCTCTAATTATATATGCATGGACTAAAGTATGAAGTCAACTGCTTTGTAAATGCCAGGAGGCTATTTTTCAGTAATAGTTGAGACGCTTACGGGAAACTAGATTGCTGTATTGCTGGCAAAGAAAATGGCTTGTGAGGTTATTTACAAGTTTTGCCCGATGGTCACTACCATACATCAATAATAGGTATCCTTATAGACAGCGTCTAAGTGTTTCTGCTTATGGAGCATTATAAATTCTGTCTGGAATATTTTCCTTGTATACATGTATATATTTTTGCCATCATTCACATTCTCTTTTGGCTGTGTATTGTCAGTAGGATTTAATGGACTTTATAATTTCAATTGATAAATATAATGATATGTATATAAATTGTATTCGCTGACTAGATTCTAATTTTTGCAATTCCATTATGCTTATTACCAGTAAAAAAAAATACTGCTTTTATAAACTTTATTTTGTTGACCTTGCATTTTTATATCTATATCAAGCGAAGCATAATCAAGAAGTATACCTTTTCACAATTTGAAATTGTTGATTGTAGTAGCTATGCACAATAAAGCAGGATGGGGAGTGTGTGGAAAGACTGACCGCGCCTTTGCTCCGAAGTGGTGTCAGTTTCACATGCTGTGAGTGCGCTTGCAAAGATATGTCCCATTCTGATCAACAGGAATTGTTTTGTTTCATACGGGAAGCAATTGTTGGTTTTCTTTGGAAGTGAGAAATGTTTTTCTGTGTGGTCCTAATAATAATTCTGGCAGTGTTTGTTTGCCTTGCTTACCCTCACCAAAGTACATCAGTTTCTTACAAAGGAAGCACACACGTGGTAAATGGAATAGATGCAAAACTTCCTTTCTCCATTATGAAAGCCTTACATGTAGGCGTTCGTGTTCAAAGAATAAAGTAAATTGGTCACTTACTAAAATGACACACCAATCACAATGGTAAAGAGGAAATATTATCAGGGTGCTTTATTTTTCTTTTGGTACCTGCTGTATTTATTTATTTATCTATCTGTTTATTTATTTTCTTTAGTATGTGTGCCCCCGCCACCTCCATACCTTTGCTTCTGCATCTCATATCCACCAAGCAAACTCCATGAAGAAGCAGCCTCTTCAAGTTTCCAAAGTGGGGCTCTAGGCCACAGCGATTAGACAAAGGACTAACAGAAAAGCGGGAGGGGGAGATGACTCAGGAAGTATGGGGGCTGTGGGTTCATTCCTGTGCCATCAGTAACCTCAGTTTCATGATTCAACATTTTAGATGTAAATAATTTACAGCCATAAAAGTGAGAGCACATTTATGTGGAAAGAAGTAAATAATTTAGTTTCAAAATGTGGGAAACCCTGGTGATGAGAGACAATTGAGACTTTCCCGTCAAATATCTCAATGGACTTAGAAAACGTGCAAAATTCCACTATTTAAAGTTTTTCTTTATTTTATATCTAGGTAAAAATTAAGTACATGCAGTCATGTGCATTGGAAGAGAAAAACAAACAGGGCGCAGCAGTAATGCTGACTTTGGCCTTATTTTGAAGGTGGACAAAAGTTGACTGTGGTTCTTGAATTAGTGGATTTAAAAGACAGTCAGTCACCTGTAACCCACTGATAAAGGAGAGGGTAATTTTCTAGGATTTTTTTTTTAACTAGTGATATATGAGTTGCCAGTGCATGATGAGAGTAACCATCTCTGGTAAGTCAAGGAGTTGTTCAGCCATCTTGATGTTGTGGGGTTGGGTAAGGTGTACCATGGAGGAGAAGATCCTGACCGTGTCTACTAAATTCCTTCCATTGGACTGAAGGACCAGAATAGTGGAACACATTTGAGACATAGTATAGGCTCCTTCCTTCCGAAAAAGAGTGCAAGCTTCAAAGGATTACTGCTGATGTCAGTATTTATGAGCCATAGGGCCTTGAGCATAGTCCTCAGCATTTCAGAACCTTACGTTATGTGACTGAGAAATGGGACTAAGATTATCTACTCTTTGAGTTGTGAAGATTCAAATAAGATCTCAGGTGTTTAGTATAAAGGTTTAGGCAATACACTTAGCTAAATTCTTAGAGATTTAGCATGAAGCATGTGTGGTCTATAGGAAGCATTGACTAGTAGCCTGTAGTATATAATTCTGCTGCTTTTGGAAAAGTGTAAGATCAAACACAGGCCTTGGATAGAGCTCTTTCCTGCCTTTACCTGTTTGTTTTTCTTCATTGCTAGAGATAGAATTAGGTTTTCAGGAGTGCTAGGCAAACACTATACCACTATCCTGTACCTTCGACCCCTCATCCTTGGCTTTCCCACATGCTAACTGGCTTTGTGTGCTTTCTTCTGATCCCTTTCCCCACCTGATAGAAAAACAAGCCTCTTCTACTTGTGAGGACGGAATAACATACTTAAATCACTTGATATGATGTCTGCCATGGAGAAAGCATTGGAACACTTTGTATGTTCCTGTGTACATCAGATCATATGCATTTGTATTTGTTCATGTGCGTGTGTGCGCACGCGCACACACCCACACATGCACACATACAACAGCCTTTGTACCCCCTGGAAGTCAGGCAGGTGCTGATGACTGGCAAATAGATCTCACAGATTTCTAAGACTCTAAGATTGGAAACCGTTAGGGCAAAGACTGGTTAGTTACTGTTCTTTCTTGTACTTAGTGAGTGTTGAGTTAATATGTACTAAATTGAATTGGAGGGCTGTTTTTTAAAAAAATACAAATTAATGGATATTTTAAGTGGCTCCCCTCTTTTTAGAAGAAATTAAAATCATAGTGCTTTATAAGTCATTGTTTGCCAAAATATATGTGTTATATATATCTGCTGACTTATTTAAATGAGGGAAGAATGCACCTAGAAATTTCCTTCCTCAGAGGTATGAGCTGAGTAGGAAATCCTTGTATAATTACCATAATTCTCTATTTCATCCCAATCCAAAGGCTTGGTATTAGAATTTTCCTGATAGTTCAGCCCTTCGGTTTTGTTCCCTCCTTAACTGAAATGTCTGGTGCTATTGGCTATGAGCATGAAGTCCTGCTGAGAGACTTGCTTCTGAAGAAAAACCTGTCCTTCCTTGGTAAGTGTTGCTCAAGTCCTGGGTCCTTAAAGGTCTAGTTTTAAAGTCTTCACCTTCAGGTAGTCTGTGCTGATGGGGCCAAAGGTGATGATTGATGCTCGGCATGGTATCTGTTATTGACTTAGACCTGAGCAGAAGCTCTCGTACCCAATCCCCGATGTAGACAGCACATGCACAGGCTTGCAATTAATATTTTATAGAATAAGTGGCTGAAAAAATGCTTTAATATCTGTTGGAGTATTACTTTGGGTGTCATGAGATATTAGCCATAATCTAAACCTTAGGAGAGAGAGAAACAAAGAAATATTGTCTATAAAAGGCTTTATATATTAAAGAGAATACTTAGAAAAAGTCATGTTAGGTATGCGTGTTTCCTCATATAGGAAAGTCCTGTTATTGAAAAGCAAAATATTAAGCTCTTATTGTTTTCATGCCAAATATTAATTGCACCATAGATTCAGCATGATTTTTCAAAATCCCCATATGTCTGCATTCCTAAGTGACCCAGCAGAGAATCTCACTGTTATTTTTTTCAACATCTCTTCATCATTATAAATAAAGCCTGGAAGGACGTCCATATTAACAATGGAGCATGGCAACCATAAAGCAGCCAACGAAGCATTCATTTCTCTCCTCCATTGTTTCTGTAATAACTAACAAAAGATCCACACTAGTCGTGTTAGTAAGCAGTTGCATGAAGACACTGAAGAACCTATATAGTTGACTTTTAGAGACAAAAGGGGAAACCTATTCCATTACTTAATTTTATTGTAAAATGGGCAGCAAATTAGCCAAGGAAAGTCAAGTCCATAAAACCGAGAATAAATCTTTTCATATTGGCCAGTCTTTTTACTCCACTGGAGAGTGTAGTAGGATGTGCTGCAAGATTGTTGGTCCTTGAAGCTGAGAAAGGATCACAAATATTCACTGATTAGGGTTTAAGAAAGTTGATCAATTAGGAAAATGCTCCCCAGTTACTAAATTTCAACAGTAGAAACAGCCAAGTATTTTCTTATAAGATGGGCAGCCAAATCGTAGAGCCTATGGAAATAATGTAGTGTGGGCATACATTTCCTTTGAAAAATGCATAATGCTAAATAAAATGGGTAACAGCTCAAAGCTGTTATAATATAGTTATAATGGGTGCCCATGAGGCTCTCTACAGTGTGTTTCAGAACGATAGTATTCTGATAATATTATAAAGTGTGTGATCCACCACTTAATCGGCTGCAGGTTCTTGTAGATACAGCCAAGGCTAATTTTTGTTTTAAGTCACCAGCTAAGTAGCTCATTGGTCTTATTTTTTGGCACCATCTGTCTATAGACAGACAGCCTGCTTGGGTCCACTTCTTTGTCTAGCCTAATTTCTGAATGTTTCCTCCCTGAGGACTAGCAAAGTCCAACTGGAAGAAAGAACAGAGAGTTTAGCTATGACCTAAATGTAGTCTAGAATCTTAGGTAACTGGATTGAGTGTGTTATACTAGCCTCACTTTAACTGACAAATACCAGTGTCGGAATATGATCAAATACTTGTTTCCAGTTGCACGAATGTACAGAAATATTTAAATGTTGAATTTGACGGGTCCCCCACACTCTTTTGTGCTCTGGGATATCAGGGAATTATTCGATGGAAACAGCTGTTGTGTGGGTTTTATAAGAGCAAATATCTGCTCACCCTAGATAGGGAACCGACTACAGAGCAAACAAACAATTACAACCAAGTTGTGATCTGCGGCCCTTAGATTTACCGGAGTGACTTACAAGATCATGGGTGACTCAGTGACTGCTGCATCACAGAAAACTCCATCCCAGTATGAGTGAAGATTCACGAAAGCCTTCTCCTAGTGTTCCCATACAGCCTGTGGTCACACCAGGGGAACGAGTTTCTTCTTCCTCTTAGAGTGACTTCCAAAATCCCCTCAAGTCTGCATTCACAAGTGACCTACAGGGAATCTCACTGTACAGTGTTATCTTTTTTCAATCTCTTGAAATAGAGGCTGGAAGGACATCCATCTAACAGTGGAGCCTGGCAACCATAAGCAATTGTTTGCTGCTTTTGTGACCCTGACCTTGTGGATCTTGTAACTTCACTAGCTCAATAAGTTTTTTTTTAGCTTTCTGGGCCTTAAAGGATCTAACGTTGCTGATGAGATTCATGGGAAACTGAAGATACCAGGTGTCTCAGGTCAGCCAGTCTATTAGGGCTTGACTTTCTCACTTCCTTGGCTCATGCATCCCTAGTCTCCAGGAGGCGTGGTCATTGTATCACTTGTTTCTCTGCTGCCCTGGTATTCAGGTGGATGTCATCCAGTTCCATGCCCCGCAGCCTTATGAAGCAATCTGTGGGTGACTCCTCCATTACTTAAGAGTTTTACACCCCAAGCAGTTTAGAAGCAGAATGTTCCTTGCCTGTCAGTTTGCTGTACTAGACCTTCTGCAGGCTGAATTGAGTATTTTCTTGTTCTCTTTGTTAAAGCTTGGACCTAGGGGTGTGTCTGATGACTTCTACCTCATTCCCTTTTTAATTGGCGTATTTTCCCTAACTTACTATGGGTTCCATGTTTAGATCCCAGGAAAAGCTTGTTCTAAGTTCTCATTTTGCTTTGCATACTGCCAGCTACAAGCGAAGGCATCCATTCCATCTTTCATTTTTGGCACCTGTGTCTTTTCTCATTGTAATTTCTCTCTTTCATGGGCAGGTTCTTTCTAAGTAAACTGAGAGTCAGTTACCTGTTCTATGCCCAAAGCAATGCCCAGGCAACAGCCTGCTTACGATCCTGGTCTATTTGTGCCACTTTGAGACATTGCAGTATATTGTGTTTACCAGCCATTTAGGGAGCATCCCCCATCCTCATAAGAGATCCTACTCATCAAGGAAGTATGTCACACCATTCAGTGGAGGAAGACAGATACTGTAGGATTCCCCCTGAGGGAACTCGCCTCTAGGATGGCTTTGCTATGGTTGCAGGTCTTATCACCCATTTCAGGGGCATGGACCTCCTGCTCTGGGAGGGAAGCCACTATCCCACACTGCTTGGAGAGGGGTAGTCATTTCAGAATCAGCCTGAGAGATCAGACCCAGTTGTGGTTCTCCCACCCATTGCAAAGGCTGTGTAACTGCCCTTCCCACAACTCTCATAGATCCTGGTAGTCCCTGTTTGAGTACCAGTTTTGTTGTGTGCCTTTGCTTAGTGTGACTTGAACATTGACCGCAGGACAGGTCATCAGTCACACACAAGAAGGGATTCCACCCAAGTCATGCTTAAAGCAGTGTATCAGTGAGTTTACTGGAGTTGCTTCCAGGCATTTGTGACTCAGAGGGAGCTGTATCACAGAAAAGTCTGCTCCACTGTGATCTTGAAAGCTCTGTGCTAGAGTTCACTGTAGACGTGCAGTCAGTTCCTCTGAAGGGAGTCTCCTTTACCTGACTGTGGCCCACTGTTTTTATAAGGAGGGGGAGCATCTCTTGCAACTTGCTGAGACTTGTATGCTCTGTTAGCTTTCTGAGTCTCACGAAACTATCTTTTCCCAGGAGGACAGAAAGTTTCAATTCAGAGGAAACCACTACCTGACAATACTCTAAGAAGATACCTAAATGATATTAAAAACAAAGAAACAGTATTAAGTTTAGACAAGTCCATACAACAATTTCAGTTCCGTCTGAAGTATTTCTATAGACAGAAGTTTTTGTTCCTCCCAGTCCTGCAGCCATTTGGTCGCAAAGAAACACACAGAGGCTTTATATTAATTATAAACTGTTTGGCCTATTAGCTCAGACTTATTATTAACTAGCTCTTACAACTTAAATTAACCCACAATTCTTGTATATGTTTAGCCATCAGGCTCGGTACCTTTTCTCAGTAAAGTGTTCTCATCTTGCTTCTTCTGCTTCTCTGCCTTTCCTCTTCCCAGAATTTTCCTAGTCTGGTTACCCTGGTTATACTTCCTGACTGACTACTGGCCAATCAGCATTTTATTAAACCGATATGAGTAAGAAATCTTTGCAGTGTACAAGAGCATTACCCCAGAGCATATTTCCTCATCAGAATACAAACATTTATTTTATTCATTCTAAGGGCTCTAATGTAGCATTAACCTAACAATGCTTATTTGTGGTTAAAACATGAAAATCTAAATTTGTTGAAATATTGTTGTTCTTTTACTTTATGAATACCTCCTAAATGATGATTAATTAGCAGCAAAGTATTGTGCCAGACAGATAGATAGAATTTTTTTGATGGAATTTTAAAGAAATTGTGGGGGAAATATCAGTATATAAACATTGCTAATCCAATGATTTTCTTTCTTGCTTACATGTCTGGTTCTTGAATGTTGTTGCAGACATTGTAAATGTTTGCCTCATTTTGATTCCTTAATAGGCAGAAATAATTTCTCTTTCTCCTTCTATACCTCCCTTCCTCCACTTCTATCTAGACTACTTTTACAAAACAGTTTTTCTTATTGCTTATTATTTAAATATGATTTTTTTATAATGTAGAGCTTATGACTTCCCTTGAAACATTTTATTCTGTTGTAGAATTTCCACCTATTGTATTTTATCTAACCTCTACTTCTCACCAATAGAAAAGAAATTATGTACCATTTTTCTAGCCTTAGTTCTGTTTTGAATTTCTTTGTCTTATAGGTATTAGCTGATCAGTTTCAATGTCATGGGACTTAGCCAGGTACCCTAGGACTGAGTAGGGGAGGGTATTGAAGATTGAGATTATACATTTACTCATCTGGGTTTATCCTGTCTTAAAAACATGTATGCTTCGTATTATACAAATAAGTATTTGCAATCAGACAGGTCAAAGATGAATAAATAATTTTAAATTCTCCAACTAAGAAGTGATATTTATTCCATAAGTTAGCTAATTAGTTGAGTATTGTAAGAATGAGACAACAGTTAAGATCCTGCTTTCCTGGAGCTATGGTCCCTATTCTGGGAGGCTGGGAGGGTCTGTCTAGTGTACCCTATTTATCAGGTATCTACTTAGTATCTTCTCAGTGGAAGTAAAATCTGTCAGTGGTGACCTTTTTAAGTTTGCTGAGTTCTTTAGTAGTTTGTTTATTTTACTTACTTCGTGTTTTAATTACTTTGTAATTATGTGTATATGTGCCCATGGGTGCAGCTGCCCAGAGAGGACCAAAGCTTCAGATCACCTGAAGCTGGGATTGCAGGCGGTTGTGAGCTGCACTATATGGATGCTAGAAGTAGAACTTGGATTCTTGGCAAGAATAGTGCATGTTCTTTACTATGGAGCTCCGGCTATCTCCTATTCTATTTTGTAGTAAAACCCAACAGGGGTATGAATATACTATTTTTATAATAAAAGCTGATAACTAAATTTTTGAGGTTAAAAAATGCTGCTGCCTCCTCAATTGTTTGTTACTGATGTTGTGACAGCTAGAATTTTGTACATTCCTCAGCTGCCTCCGGCAGGACCCTCCCTCCCCCCGGGGGATGGCTGTTTTGACTCACTAGGCTGACCCTCTTGCCTTTGTGCTCACCAGTCTTTCAAGTGCTTCTCATGATTCGAGTATTAAAAACTTACAGGGAATTTTACTGTAGATCTCTGTGTATCAACAGTTCTTTCCACGGTCGCTCAGTTAGAATTTACTTTGAATAGTTGGCATTTAAAGTCTTAGAACATATCAAGAACTGCCACCCGTATCAAAGTTCAAGTGCTTGGAGCATGCTTATCTTAGAATTGATCCAGAAGTATAGTGATCCACCTGGTGACCTCTTCTGTGAAGACACTACATTACTGGTACCAACAAAATTTAAAAAATAAATGACAGAGAGAGAGAGAGAGAGAGAGAGAGAGAGAGAGAGAGAGAGAGAGAATATGGGAGTTTACGAGACAGGGTTTCTCTATGTAACACTCCTGGATGTCCTAAAACTCGCTCTGTAGACCAGGCTGCCCTCGAACTCACAGAGATCCGCCTGCCTCTGCCTCCGGAATGCTGGAATTAAAGGCGTGTGCCACCACCGCCTGGGGAAATGTTTTACTCACTGTGTTTCCAAGTGACTGGGCTTTTCAATGCTGTACCTCTCTTCAGTTTTTTATTTTGAGAGGAGATTTTAGCTTTTATGGGGGCTTTTGAGACCTTTGGGTAAAAAGAGCAGCGGCATGCGGGAAAGAAATGTTGGCAGTGAGGAGAGACAGGACCATTTGCACCTCTAGGAAAACAGGGAAGAGCTCGTCCAGGAGACAGCCCATAAACCGCTCATCAGCACCGGTTGGCATGTCTCCAGGTCAAGGGGACTTTCATTAGTGACTCGAACAGCCGCTGTTGGGTGCAAATTCTTGTTAAGTTTAGCTTAATAAGGATGGCTCTGGAGATATTTTATTCTTTCCAGCGAATGTTACCCTGTTAGTAGACACTAACAATTACTTTGAGTGACACCTGAGAGGCACTTACTTTACCCCTGCCTCATTCCTTCCCCCATGTTTGGACAAACCAGCGGATTTTACACGGGCACATTTCTAGCATGTGTGTATTGTTCTCTCGGACTCCAAGAGGGTTTAATGTGCAAAGCCATCGACTTTGGATGTCCCTTGCCGTAAGAAATTAGGATCTTTGTTTCTAGGAGTTCACCTGTTCCTGCTGTTTTCTTCTCCACCTTTAAAGCAAGCGTGCTGTGCTGGGGCAGTGATCTTGATGTGATAAACAGGGGATTATGACTTCAGGGGAGCAGCAGGCAGCAGGAGCAGGTGAGACTCAGAATGCTAAGATTGTTTACCTGCAGATGTTAGCACTAATAAGAGACAAGAAATAAAATGTGATTATGTAGGCAGTAGGGAGCAGAGATGCTTAGATTTTTCATAAGGAATCAACCACTTAAATGCCTGTCTATCAGAAGGTTAAAAAGAAGGTAGGTTTTTAAAGTGGCAGGGATGTGCTATTAGGGACATAGAGAATTGGAGTTCCACCCCCGTCCTGAAGACATTGCAGCCAGAAGAGGCTGTCCTCAAACATGCCTGTGCACACTTCCCTCTAGAACTAAGACAGAGACACCATAGACTTCCCCTGCCACTGGAACATGCATGCTCTCTGAAACACCAAAGAAAGGGAGTGCTGTGCACTGCCTGCTTCAGGGCCGCGGCCCTTCCCTCCCTGTTGCTGTGGTTAGATAGCGGGCCTGCTGTTGTGCTTTCCTGACCACTAACAGGGTCTGGGGACTATTGTGATTGTTAGTGGCAGAAATGCAGACAAACGATTGCACTTAAACACACGAAGAACTGATGGCTTCTAATGTGGACCCAGTAACTCCAAGGGGAGAACTTTGCCTCTGGTGTGCCTGGAGTTCAAAATGGGGTCACTCATACCTCCCTCTGCCCTTCTCGGGATGCACTTTTCAATGCTTCCTTCATTCTCAAGTAAAGATGATCACTGGCAGGTACTACTTTGTTTATTTCTTAGAATTATAATCTAAGAAAAAGTTGTGCTGTCATCTCAAAAACAAACAAAAAAACACAGAAATGACTCTGTTATCAGCTGGCCTGGATCTAGTGCCCACTCAGAGAGGACAGTTTACTAACTACCCAATAGAATCGCAATGCCAGGATAGCAATGCCAGGCAGGATCACTACAGGGCAGCCAAATGAAATAGTCTGTCTCTACAGTGAACTAACTGCACTTTCCCTCTTTATTCTCCAGAAGCACAGTTTACCCGGAGTCACATCTCTTACTATTACTACTGAACTGACTCAGTGATCTGTCAGTATTTGCAGATTTGTATATGTAGGAATACATCTGTCTCAGTACGGGCTCTTCTTTTATGTCTGTGTGAATATGCCTCGCCATGGATACCAGTTCAGAAGAAAGCTGGAAGAGACAGGCTGACTTTCAACCAGACATCAGAATTTTGAGGTTGGCAAAGGCTGCAGGGACTTTCTTGGTTCTCTTGTTTTTTAGGAGAAGCTGGTTACAGTCTTTGTGTTACAACTCGGAGCCCTCACAGTGGCCTCTCTGGCTGTATCTTGTTTGTCTGCCATGCTGATTTGTCTCTTCTTTAAAGCATAAGGCCAAAAGGACTTCCAGTAATTTGCTTTGTTTTAGAAATTTGTGTATCTCTTATCCATAACACTGGGCGGCCAGGGCAGCCTACCTAGCCAGTCTTCAGCCACTCCAGCTTCTTGACCTCCTATTTGATTCCTATCTTTAGTGCACATCAGTTTCCCCTAGTATTGTCCCCTAAAGACGTAAGCAGAGGACAAGGTCAGAGCAGTCAGTTGTAGTCCTTATTAGGGGCTTTGAGAAGAGGCTTTGGGGGAAGAAGTTGGAACTAATGGCTGTAATGAAATTTGGAGTTGGGTTAAAGATCTCATTTCTGTGGGAGATAGTTTACCATTCAATGCAGGTGTGTTCGGTGTCTCCCCATTCACTACAGTTGTGTTCAGTGTCTTCCCATTCAATACAGATGTATCTGATGCACCTTTACGCAGTTTGCATATCATAATGGCAACTATTGTTAAAGCTCTGCTGATGCCTTCAGCAGAAAAAGCCATGAGACTTGTTCTCAGGGAACATGCAGAGAAGGAGGGGTCACAACTCTAAACATTGAATTAAGAAAGTGGTCTATGCACATGAAATACTAGAGTAGAAGAGATATACTGTAACTTTTATTTGAACTGATGCATGGTTTTGAACTCTCTCTGAGTTTAGTAATGATGTACAAGGTTTTAAAGAATTTTTAAAAATCATTTGGTATATTTTATTTCATATTCATGGGTCACTTCAGAGTGTTACTTCTAACTTTCAAATGTTGCAAACTGGAATTTTGCACAGTTTCTTGGTAAATGATATTTTTCATAAATTTAAAGATTTTTCATGAAATAATACAGGTTAAAGAAAACGTTTTCTACTAGTCTTAAATATGATTCTTAAGACTATGTTAACTAGTTTCAGATGTGTCGTGTTCTCTGACTAAAATGCAACCCTTTTGAAGAAAGAAATTGTGTAATTAGCAGCTAATTGCTTTGGATAGTTTGGGTCTTTCAAGGAGATAATTCAAAGGACAGAGAAATTAAATGTTCACAATGTTCTTTAGGCATATGTAATCTCTTTTTACAATATCACCTAAGAACAGGCCTGGCAATGTAAAAATAAACAGAGACCAGCATTGTTTTTGTACAATTTAAATAATAGTATTTAAAAGATTTTTAAATGCACATCCATTTCTTCCATGGATGTAGTTTTGTTGAGTTTTGAGATGTAATGTCAGAGGGAACCAGTGAAACTCTGGAAATTAAAGTTATTTGGTCCCTCCAGGTGGTATCAGACGGGTGGCCACCTACTGATCACACAAGAGGAAAACGAGTGTTCCTCACACTTCATAAATATCACACATGATCCAGATTACTTATTGGCATAATTAAGAATAGTGTAGAATTGTGCAGACAAAAAGTGTCTTGGTTGGCATGGGCTCATTCTTTGTCCTTTGAGAAGTTCAGGTCATGGTGGACAACTTACCTTCTTTGGGCTTCTTTTAGGATATATATGTATAAATTAGAATGTAGGACCAGTTGTCTCTAAGACTTTTCTAGCACAGAAGTACTGTTTCTTGAGGTTCTGGTTATCTATAATTCTTCATTTTGTAGATGTGATGGCTAATGAGTATGCTTTTAAGTGATAATATTCTAATGATTTATTTTGATGATGAAATCTTGGGCCACGAGATTAATGAGTTTAGGAGCTGTGAACTACACAGGTTTATGTAGCACCTTGAGCTAGAAGAGTCTCTGCCTATCTCCTGTGTTCACTGAGGGAGGTTGTTAGGCAGGGTGGGGTTGTGTACAAGAGTGCAATTTCAGATCATTGCCCTCTCTTTTTCTCCTCTCTTAACTAATATTTCTTTTTTTCTTTTCTTATTCTTTTTTTTTTTTTTTTTTTTTTTTTTGGTGTTTTGAGACAGGGTTTCTCTGTGGCTTTGGAGCCTGTCCTGGAACTAGCTCTGTAGACCAGACTGGTCTCGAACTCACAGAGATCCACCTGCCTCTGCCTCCCGAGTGCTGGGATTAAAGGTGTGCACCACTATCGCCTGGCTCTTATTCTTTTTCTTTGAGAAGACAGCATATTTTTCAGCTATCTGGCTCCAGCTAGAAAGAGTCACGAATCCTAAGGAACTAGTTAGCTAAAGTATGTGTAAAGCGTAAGAACCCATATGAAATGTATGGTTCTTGGGGGGAATGTAGATTGCACACTTACCTATAGTAGAGGGGAAATCTGCAGAGATCAATAGCCAGATGTGATCATGTCCCCAGTACAGAAGGGGTTTGTGGAGACGTTCTCCCCAAATCTAAGGACCAGATAAGGAAGACATCACCTAAACCACTAGTGAGGAAAGAGAGGAGTATGAAAGGAAGGGGCCACTTCTGCCCTTCACACCTGCAATGAGACGAGCTTTGGACATCCATAATCATGGCAGGGATTTCAAAAGAAACCTCAAAGTCTGGACCAACTTTGCTGCATCTGTGCTTTGATTATGCCTAGGGAGTTAAAGTGAGAGAAAAAGATTTACCTGTGTAAGAAGGCAGGCTTTATACAATGCACTCTTACTTCATTTGTCCTTTCTAGGCTTCAAATATGTGTGGAGAATATGCTGGTAGTGAGAGGGACACAGAGAGTTCAGGCCTCAGAGCAGCTCCACCGGTGGGGGCAAGCCTGTTGGCACCGTCACTGCGAAGGAGCCAACATCGAATGGCTAGGAAGAACTAAGGCTAGAGCAAGCTCATAGCTTCAGCCCCCTGAGTTGAAAATGGAATGTACAAACCAGAAGTTTAGATGGTTTTCTAATGTTAGGAGCACATTTGGAACCCAAGGGCCAAGAAAGATGGGAAGCTGGATCAGATAGGCTGGCCTTCAAAATACCAAGTGGAGTAAAGATGGACAGAAACTTCCATGAGGCCCAACACAGTGCACAGCCTCTTCACAAGTGCTTCTGCCTACACTTGCATTATTCTTTCTTCCTAACTGTGGCAAGTTGTTTCCTCCTTCCCTAAGGAAATATGAACAGGATGGGAAACCAGTACGTGGGGTGGGGTATAATATGGAGGTGTGATGCATGGCACTGAGAGTTTAGTAAGTAAAAGAAAGGCCATTTCCGATGTTTTGAATAACCTCTTATTATAGGAAACAGTGGAAAAGACTCAGACATGGAGATGCTGTGCTGGGCTCAGTTACTATAGGATCATCTTAGTCAATTCTGAGAACATGGAAGGAGGAGAGGCGAGGGGAAGACAGACTGACTGAGTCTTTATCTCCTGGTACTTTGGAATTCTCCACAAAAAAAGATAGGTACTTCGCTAGCCTCACTAGTAGGATGGGGTTTGGGGTTCGGGATTCGGATTTTCGCATTAGAGAAGCCATGCCATTGCAGTTGCACTTGTGACTTGGTACAGTGAGAGGAGTGTGGGTCAGCCTGTAAAGTGTTTGACTACACTTGTGGGTTGCTTGGTGACCTTTGAAGTTCTGTTTTGAGCTGCTTTCAGAAACATAATCATTTTTCTTTGTGAAACAAATTATAACATCTACAAAGACTGAAGAAGATAGGATAATTTTAATAAAATATTATCTATCTTTTTAATGTCAGCAGGCAAACCATTCATTGCTTATCTAACACATCGCTCAAAACACTACAGTTGAATAGCTTTTCTAGTTAGTTTTTCATGGTCAAAGTAAAGCTACAGGGTAGAGACTTTTCCGGTCTATTTCTGTAGCCCAATTTTAGAATTCTTTTCTTTTAAAATTAAAGTTAGTTTGATTTGTATTTCATTATTTCAACAGCTTAAAATTTATTTTATTTATTTTGTTGTATTTCCCAAGAGGGAAGACTGTTCTGAATCCTAGCATCAAGCATCTACAATCTGAGTAAAAATACCAACTTCTAAATGCATTCCACTAAGATATCGACTTTAATGTGTGTCTTCTCATTAAAGCTTATTTATGTTTAAAATGCTGACCTTTCAGGATGTACACAAGAATGCTCTGAAACAGAGCTTCTCAACACTGGCCATGAAACCACTGTCTTGGGCTGACAAATGGATTGGAAATAAGCTACCCAACACTGGGAATGGGCCATTAATTTTAATCAAAGTTGATGCAGGAAGGCCAGTGGGATGCATGACAATGTCAACAGCCCAGTAGGTGTTAAGAGACCACTCGGCCTTCCTTGTTACTTGGTTGAGCCATTAGTTGAGGTTGGTTGAAGACAGAAAGCCATGCTTGGAATTGAATGACCAGGTCACTCCAAAATCTAATGGAGAACTCCCCGTTTCAGAGATCACATTGTAATGCCATTAGAAGTCAAGGACAGCATTTAGAAAATACTGGGAGGCTTTTTTTGTTGTTGTTGTTTTTTAATCAAGCACTTTGCTAGTTTTCCCAACTTTGAGTTCCTATTTCCCTGCTTTCTTCTGTTCCAAATGGGGATCATTGATATTTACAGAAGAAACTGAAAAGATAGGGAAAATATCTTCAAGCCTATTTGCTTTTTAGAAGTGTATACTGCAGACTGTCAAACTTTGAACTGCAAGAAACAGTTGTATATCCAAGGAATTAAACAAGGTAACTAATTGTGCTGATCTCGCTTTCTTTCTCCTTATGTATGGGAATAGTTTTATTAATTGAAACTAGAGTTTCTCGATTGTTTTAAGAAAGCGTTTATTTCCTGATTGCGAAGGCCCCTGTGCTTCTGCCTTACTGTAAACTGTCACTGTTGACTGCTGACACTAGCGGATCCCTTTCCTTCCCTTCAGTAAGTATATTTATTTTGAGAATTTTCAGTTACCAAAAAAAAAAAAAAAAAGGTAGCTCCTGACAACTTGGATTAATGATGTTTATAATAAAGACATAAAAATGCAAAAAGGACAAAGAAGCATTCTTGTATCTCTGATTCAGGTTTGGGAAGAAATTCATTTATTCTGACACGGCATTGCACGCGTAAGAAAGACACGTATGGCTGCATTAGTAATTTTTACACATATTTAAGAAAGAAAAGCAATTATATTGCTGTCTTTTTAATGGACTGCCGCAATAAATGATGGTGTTTGTTCTTCCTGCAGATGAAGATCAGCTCCGTGCAAAGGGTTATGACAAAACACCAGACTTCATTTTACAGGTGCCAGTTGGTAAGTCCTTGAGCTTGATTCACATTTGTGTAGAGAGGGGGATTTTGTTCCCCACGTGTTACTATTAGCAGATGTTTTTAGAGTAACTTATCTTTATAACACCATGTTGAAATGGGTAAAACTGTTGGCAAAGATTATCTTAAATTATATCATAGGTGGTTCAGAAGCAGCCTGCGCCTCAACACTTTTCCATGTACTTGAGGAATGAGCATGCCTCCTAAAGGCATTTGTTGAGATGCCATTCTCAACTCATTTCTCTGAAATTTGAGTATTTAAAACACAGTTTTGCCAGACCTCCAGGCCCACTTTGGTCTCCTGGCGACACATCGCTTGTCGAGCTGCAGAACAGCATCCTGAGTACTAAGAAAGGGAGTTGTGAAGAACGGGGTGAGGGTAACGAGGATGGCAGAATGAGCTTGTGGCACCAGTGTGCCTGGCAGTGAGCTCACACACGTGGCTAAACCTTTGCTCATTAATGTGAAGCATAAAGAGGCCAGTGCACAGCCGAGGCTTTTCAATCTTCCCTTTCCTTCGTCGTGATTAGTAATGCTTTGTCCCTTAGCTGTGGAGGGGCACATAATTCACTGGATTGAAAGCAAAGCCTCATTTGGTGATGAATGTAGCCACCACGCCTACCTGCATGGCCAGTTCTGGAGCTACTGGAATAGGTAAGGTCCCATTATTTTTCTCTTAAGATAAACGATACTCAGCTGAAGTCTCATTAGAAAAAAATATTTTGTTTAGCTGGTAAAAATGCTAGGAGCCTTTTTTTCCCTAGTAAATATAGGCTCTGATTAATGTATTCATTTCAGATAATTTAAACTTCTCTGCTTTCATAATGTTGCTTCATTTTTTAAAACTTAAAAATCTGTGCTTAAGGTCAAAACTGGTATAGTCTATTTCCTGCTTTACGGTGACTACATTAGTGTCACCTCAGATCCGGATGACAAGCTGTGGTGTACAATACGGTATAGACACTGGATTGTTATCCTTTTCATGGGGAATTTATGCTTCCTTTTCAACTATAAAAGTTAATTTATTCTATGTCTCTGAAGACAGTATCCAAACCATATGAAAAATGAAAATAATTTACATTGCAACAGTAGCAAAGAGTTTACCTACCAATTTCTGTAACCATCTTGATGAGACTGCAGTCTCCACAATTAATGGGTGTGGGTGGAAACAGATATATCAACTACCTGCTGTGGGCCTGGACCTGAAAGTTATTTCAGTTAGTCCTTACAAAGAGGTTACAAGTGTGTGTGTGGCGGGGGGTGCTTATGTGTAGGCATGTCTATAGTACACAGTTTCGTGTGAATATATGCAGGAACATATACATAGATGTGAGCCACTGGATGGTCTTCCAGATTGATTAACTCAACACTTCATTTATTGAGGCAAGTTTTCTCACTTAGACTAGAGTTCACTGATTCCAGCTTGTCCTGGGGAATCTCCTCTCTATCCCTCCTCCCCCAATTGCTGAGATCCAGGCAACAATCATGCCTGCCTGGCTTTGACGTAGGTGCTGGGGATCGAATTCCAGTCCTCACACTTGTGCAGCAATACTTTTCCACTGAGCCATCTTCCCAGCCAGGAAGTTACTCTTATCCGCATTATAGCGAAGAGTGAACTGAACTCGAAGGAAGGAAGGAGTGGCTTGCTACTCTGCTATTCTCACAGGCCTGCGCCTATCACGCTCCCCATCCATTCCGTTTCTGACTTAAGTCAGTATCGTCTGCAGTGCAGCTGCCGACTCCATGAACACAAGAGGTGGGTCAACCTTTCCAGATTGACTGTGCTTCTGTCGTTGGCCAACAGTAAGGACACAGTAATAAGATGACACATGCCTAGATGCGCAAGGAAGGAGATGGTAGCATCTGCAGGCAGCGGTGTGGGTCTGGGTGGGAAGCTATCGGATTTGGCATTATATTGTTACTTAGCTTTACAAAAGGCCAGCAGATCTCGCCCCTGGCAGCTGTGCTAAACTACGCCTACTCTTCACCATGGTAACAGTGATCATGACAAAATGCTGAATGTAATGGCCTTCTTGATTTTCTTGTGTAATTGTGCGTAGCATCCAAGCTTTGCTTTACAGGGATGGAGGAGGAAAGTGCA
The DNA here is from genome assembly GCF_018167655.1 of Microtus oregoni. Classification (NCBI taxonomy): domain Eukaryota; kingdom Metazoa; phylum Chordata; class Mammalia; order Rodentia; family Cricetidae; genus Microtus; species Microtus oregoni. The sequence goes on from NW_024543090.1 coordinate 17,092,336, forward strand.
AAATGTTTTAGAAATCAATGCTGCTTCAGCGTTTCCTGTGTTTTATTCAGCCATTATTCAAATTAGCAGTAATGTGGCAAATTGAATTTTAGATTCTTAGCGATTTTCTGATGAGTTTGAAATAGTAAAGAAAGCATCATTTTTGATAGTATAGGGAAAGCAATGACAAGAAAATCAAATCGCCTAAGTTCAGGTTACTAAAGAATTAAAAAGAATTGATCATGTGAATTACTGTGCATTGAGACTGAGTTCCCCTCTTCGGTACTGGATGCATCTTTTCTGAAGAACAAATGGAAGTTCAATTTCAAATAAGAAGGCTCAATTTAAAATGCTAAACTCATATCTTCATTCTAAAAGAACTCAACTGTTGAGTGCCTCCTATGGAGCTCATACCAGTCAGAGACACATCAAATGTCTAGTCGCCTCCAGGGGTAGCCTGTGGATTAATGACCTGGCTGAAGGGAGCATGGGTGGTCAAGAATTTAATACAGTTTCTGTCCAGTTATGTTGGGCTTTGTTCTGTGTTTGTTTTATTTTGTTTTGTTTGACACAGGTCATCACTATGTAACCTTGACTGCCCAGAACTCACCACATAGGCTTCAAACTCCCAGAGATCCACCTGCCTCTGCCTACAGAGTGCTAGGGTTTATGACACACAGCTCATGCCAAGCTCCTTTTGTTTGTTTGTTTTGCTTTTATTATTTTTATTCATTATTGTACATAGAGTATTATTGTTTTACATACCTGAACATATTCTTTGGATGTACATTGGCAAAGCAGGCATAATTTATATGGAGCATGTTGCATAATAGGGAAAGTTAGCCTTGGTTTTTAATGTTCCAGATCATTCAGGGAAGACAAACCCTACAGATAGTCACCAGTGTTAGCAAATGTCTGCAGGTAACCAAAGGAACGCAAATAGTGCCAAAGTGTGGAGTGGAACACTGGGGCATTTACTTCAATACAAATGGTGCATTGTAGTAATGTAGTAATCAGAATAGATTTACCAGTGGCCCAGAGTTTGACCCCCAGCAATGTTAGCCATCTGTGAATGTTTGGAATCCTACTATTTTGTGAACATGGAACATAGAACAGGTGATAAATTTCTCAGCAGTAGAAGAAATTCTTTCAAGGGTAGTTGAAATTCTTTCAGAGGTTAGCATTTGGACTAAACTGTTTGTGTGTGTGTGTGTGTGTGTGTGTGTGTGTGTGTGTGTGTGTAAGGGGGGTCTCTAGTTAACAAGAAAACTCATGTGAATCTAATTGTCATACATTTCAGGGTAATGATTAGATTTTCATTTAAAAGCGTTCAATTCATATATTAAGACAATTTTTTATAACCTCATTTTCCCATGTTAGTAATGGCTGAATTATGCTGACATTTTCATAAGAATTTTTCTTAATACAGTGTTCTTATTTAGCCTTCAACAGGTTCGAAAGTTGGTTATTTACTCCATCTTTACTTATTTATTTTTTTCCCCATGACAGGGTTTCTCTGTGTAACAGCCCTAGATGTCCTGGAACTCGCTCTGTAGACCAGGCTGGGCTTGAACTCACAGAAATCCACCTGCCTCTGATTCCTAAGTGCAGGGATTAAAGGCGTGCACCACCACCACCCCACATTCCATTTTTGTTAAAACATTTGATTTTCTTTTCTTCCATGATGTCTTTTCTTTTTGTGTTTCTTGCCTCTATGCCAGAAGTTTCCTTGGTCTTTTTCACTGGCTTTTCTTCTTGATCTCTGGGTCAAGGGACCCTAGGACTCAGTGCCCACCCTTCTTCTGTCTACGTCTATTGCTTGATCCCCCAGATATTTCTTTGGATCATGTGGTATTATATGCTACCTCTGTATTGGTTTCTGCTAGTGTTGACTCCCAGCCCTAACACTGACTGAGATGAATTTCTGCCTGTCCTTTATGGTATCTACTACATGTTTTAGATTTAACATTTATAAAACTAAACAATTGTTTTTCCCTCAAACTTGTTATTCTTCTATTCTTCCCCAAGTCAGCTAATGGTGCCACAATTTGCACTGAGTTCAAAAATCTAAGTTGTATCATAGATCCATTAGCTCAGTTTTCACTGAGTCTCAAAGTGTGTATTTATTAGCATCTCACCTGCTCTTGCCTAAGCACCCATTGGCATGTCTTGGCCAAGTACTCTAGTTTTCAAAACTGATTTTCCCAGGTCCAGTCTTATAGCCCGGTGGTCAGCTTTTCATATCCCAGTCTTAGAAAATGTCATATTGTATTTTTTCCTGTTCAAAACATTTAAGAGCCTTGCTGTCACATTTAAAGTAAAATTCCAACTCCTCTCATGTTCTACCTTGGTATCCAGGGCCCTCTGCATGATCTGCCCCCCGCAGCCCAGTAGTAGGTACATACACCTAATACAGATAATAGTCTAATCCCCTAATAGCCCTTTTTATTTTATGATTCCTATCACACCCATTCTCTTGGTTTTCCTCGAACCTTGTTCCTTGTTTGTACTTCAAAACCTACTTCGTCCTTTTGCCTGGAAGCTTCTTTACTTGGGTCTCCACTTTTCTTCATGTGACATTCAGAACTCAGCTGATTTCCCATACGTGAAAGGACACTCTTGACCATCCGATCTAAGATGTAAAGTCCTCAGTCAGTCTTGCCTCCTCACAGGGCTCTAGCCCTACAGGAATGAGTGAATGAATGAGTGAGTGAGTGAGTGAGTGAATGAATAGAAAGTAGTGAAAAACTGCTGTATAAAACTTTTCAAGAACACATTCCATTTTATACTGTTATTTTTGAAATGTCTTCTCTCTCTCTTTGCTTTGATATCAAACTTTAGAAATTTGTCTTAATTTGCCCTAATTCACCTTTTAGTTCTGCAATGCAGTCATGTTTTCAAAATAACATCTACTTTCTGAAAAACATTTACTACTTTCTTAACCCCATTTTGGTATGAGCCTTGACTGATTCCTCAAAACGCTCCCTTCTGTCTCTCTAGTCAAATAAAAGCAGCATTTGGTCCATAATGCAACGACAAACTAGCGAGTTTCACCAGAAAAGATTTCTTTATAAAACCAACACTCAGAAACCTTCTCCCCTTCCTCCTCCTGTAGCTCCGAAGTGAGTTCTTTAACTATTAGGCCTGCGTTGTTAAGTTGACTTTCATGTTTAAATTAAAGTTAGAGGAGGAAAGCAGTTTTGTAGTTGAAGGCCGGATTCTATACTTGATTCTAATCTGCTGCCCGTCAGAGGAGCAGGATAATGAAGAACTTGGCCAAGAGAGATCCTCATGCTGTGGTGACCGGTGTCCAACAGCTGCCGACTAAGAACATGGCAGTTACACACAGGCTCAGGCTTTCTGCTGTTCTTGATGTCCCCAGGAGCACCAGTTTTAAAGGGGCACTGCTGTGGTATTCCCCTCTGTATGCTGTTGGGTGAGCTTTGCAGAGACCATCTAAGCTGACCAGCTGGAATGACGAGGTTCCGTATGCTTGGACTTGATCTTTCGGGGTAGTCATTCTTGAAGGTATGGAAGGAGTGTTGGACTTAGTCTTTGAGGGTAGTCATTCTTGAAGGTATGGAAGGAGTGTTGGACTTAGTCTTTGAGGGTAGTCATACTTGAAGGAATGGGAGGAGTCTTGGACTTGGTCTTTCAGGGTAGTCATTCTTGAAGGTGTGGAAGGAGTCTTGGACTTGAGTCCAGGCTGTGCTAGTCTCATGCATGCAAACAGCTGCCTGTCCTCCAGAGCCCCTTGTTTCCTCCTCGACAGAATAGAATTAACAATACCTGTCTCACCCTGTTGCTGTCAGTTATTTCATACCTGCGAAGCGCTTCCATACTTGCTGGCAGTCAACAGATATTAATTCTCCCCTGTCTTTGTCCTGTGTGTCACTGTCTGGTGAAATTTAAAGGTATTCGCGCTACACAGTGTGAATCGCCTTCTTTGACAGATAAACTCCTTAGGTAACTTTAACGTTCAGCTTGGCTGATGTCTCCTAAGGAAAGCTCGGTGCCTTCGGAAGGACACATTCCTCTATCCTGCTGATGATTCCATAGCAGTTATCAAACATTATAATTGGTGTTTGCTTGTCACCCTCTTCGCTTTAATACCATCTAGTTGTTTTATCTATCTTTAAATGCTCAGAGATTGGCAGAGTGCCTGTCACACAGTAGGTGATCAGTGCATAGTTATTCATTGCATGACTATGTGATGGATATACTCATACTTAATAGGCAACAATAATTTAAATCAACTGTTAAGGATTATATAAGACATGTGACATTAAACCATAATTGGTTCAATTTTTTTCTTGAGAATGCCATCCTCAGGACAGTGGAAAATATCTCAATTCTCTAAAACATTTTTATATACTTTATAGATGAACAAACTTTTACAGCCCTATTTTAGAGAAGTATCATAACTATTTTATATGATTTTTAAAGCAGGCAATGAAAGGTAACCACGTGGCAAATGCATTTTGTAAAGTTTTTCAGATAAATATTTATAGTTGCTTGTTTTGCTTTGTTGAAATGGGATCTTACTCTGTAGTTCAGGCTTGCGTTGAGCCCCAGGAAATCCTCCTGTCTCAGCCCCTCGAGTGCTGGGATTTCAGTTATGGTCCTTCTCACCCAGCTTTACATTAGAAAAGGACTTCTCTGGTTTGTAGTTTTACCCCGAATGCCTTGAAAACCGAGTAGAGGACAATTAGTGCTTTCTTTAGAGGTGAACAAACAAATGGGATCAAGGGAAGGAGATGAACGGAAGCCTGTTTCCTGCATGTCCACATTTCAGTTATCCATCAAGTCAACAGACCTGAAATAAAATATTCTACCGTGCATGAAGATTTACAAGTTCAGATTTGTGTTAAGAATCCTCATATCCCTTAGTCTGATACTGTTTGTAGCCGTGCAAATACAGGGACCCCACTACCCTGCTTTATCCCTCTTTTCACTTCACCTGAAAGGTATCAGTCATAACCCAGCCTACACAGCCATGCCTCTTGCACATTCCTGAAACCCTCACCCTCAGGCAGAGGTGTGCACTCCAATGGTTAACCCTGAGAGGGGTATTTTGGCTCCCTAATTAATACATTTCAATGCCCTTGTAGTGAAGAGTACCACCTAAAACAGGTTGGGAGACAAAGGTCATGTTGCTTTGGCCCTGTAGAATCCTCACTGTGTGAACTGGAAGTGGACAGAATGGGACCAGAGCATCTGCTCAGTTTATGTTCCTGGCACGGACCCGTCTCGACTGGGTCTGAAGGACAGTATCAAAGGAAGCAAGGTGGACATCTTCCAAAGCTCTTTTGTGTCCTGGCTTTGAGGTCTGTGGAGATGAGCACCAGAGGAAACAGGACCTTAATCACATTGTTGTGCTTCTACAGAGTAAGAGCTAGGTGACATCTGTCAGAGCTTTGAACGTTTGGCTCCAGAGAGTCTACTCTCCTCCAGGCAATGCTAAGCTAATACCTTCTGCCACAGAAATTGATTTGAGTTCATTTCTTCCCTCTCAGGGCTTTTTACAGATCAGTTATTTGTTCAATGGTCTGGTTGATTGCTTTCTCTGGTCAGAGATAGCCTAAGAGGAGGCTTTTGAAACAAGGCCGCCAGGCAACCAGAATTCAAGAAGGTATGTTTCAGAGGGTGGCCCAAGTTTTTCTTGTATTGAGATACTTTCAGGAAGCCCGCAATTAGTCAAATCACAAATTTCCAGTTATTTCAGTCTTGTTAAAAGCAAGGCTGATCACATCTGTCGTAAGTCAGAGTTTGTGCCTCAGCAATAGAAGCGCGTGCAAACCTTCAATTACGGCAGCCTCAGAAGGCGCTGCTGCTGTACACTAACGAGCAGTCATCAGCACCAAGAGACAGATTGACTAATAATTAGCCAATGCGCTGGAGAGGACTTCTGTGAAGGTAAAATATAATAATTTGCCTTTCCATCTCTCATAGAGGAGTTGCTTGTGAGATATTGACGTCCCATTGTTCGACAAACACTGGACACTGTTATTACCTAGAACAACCTCAAAATATTTGATAACGATGAGGAAAGTGTTTTCTGTGTACTTAGTACCTTCATGAGAATGTTTTCTCAGAATAGTCAAACCATTTCATCTGCACCTGGAATGTAAATCACCAGGCTTTCCCCAGCAAGGAGTTTGCACAGCATCATCCTTCATGGTTTGATGTGAGGACTTAAAACAGAGCTGAGCAAAGAAGTGGAGATGGAGTTTTAGGCCTTGCCGGTGGGGTTTGCAACAAAGACGTGGTTGTTGCAAGTCTAGGAAGAGTTTACACAAAAGATTAAAAGGAAAGAAAACAAGACTTCTGGGAAATGTCCATGGGTCACGGTTTCTTTACCTGGGTGCCTATGTGCCTGATTGCTACCTTGAATCATGTTGAAGAGCATTCTGAGGGAGACGTATTGAGCAGCTTCACCAATCCAGGGAAGAATGCAGTGTTGAAACGATAGCTCTTCTTGCTGACCCCATGAAGTGGAGTTCATCTGTGTCATGCAAGGTTCAGAAATGTTATGTCAAACCAAATGAACAAAGAGAGAATTGAGTGGCCATCAGAGAAAGCAATCATGTCATTCTGATCTAGCCACACTGAAAGGTGAGAGAAGGGTGACAGTCTGCTGATGGAAAGTGACAGCTACAGTGGCGTTAGATCCAACAGCCTAGCACCTCTCCATGCAAAGACCCTTTCTGTAGTAAATTCTAGAAGCATGAAGATCAGGTTGAAATGGATGTAAACTTCACCTTGTATTCCTATCACATGGAAAGAAAGCATTTTGTCCACGTGGATACACACTTTATTCTTGGAGAATGCTTTCATTGCGATGGTAGGGTCTGGGTGTGGCCACTCTTTCTTTGGACCACCAGCTCCCAAATAATGACATGGAGACTTTTTTTATTATTCTTGGTCTTAGCTTAACCTTGTTCTCAACTAGCTTTGAAAGCTTAAATTAACCCGTTTATATTAATCTATGCTCTGCCACATAGCAATTACCTCTCCTCAGTACCGTAAATCTGACTTCCTATACATCAGGCTGGACAATTTCCTGCACGTCAGATTTTTTCCCAGAGTTCCCGTCTCTCCCCTAAGTCCTACTTATCCTCTCCTGCCTATCTACTGGCTGTTCAGCTCTTTATTATACCAATCAGAAAGTGCCTTAGGCAAGTGAGGAAGGACAGAGCCACACCTTCACACAGCATACAAATAGATTATCCTGACTTCTGGGCCCTGGAAATTTATTTTATTTTGAAAACCTTAGATAGTATTGCTAGTCCGTACCTAGCATTAAAGTACTGACCTGGCCTAGATTTTCTTTTTTAATTATGTATATATGTATGAGTATGTGAATGTGAGTACAGTGCCCATAGGTTCAGAGATGAGCTGCCCAACCTGAATACTAGAAACCAAAAGATCTCTGCAAGAGCAGTGAGTGTTCTTAGCCACTGAGCCATCTCTTCAGCCCACCAAATGGAATTTTAAGTAGGGGTAGGAATCTTATCTATTAGGACACACTGGTTCCAAGCAGCAAATGTGCTATTCCACAGGCATGCCAGCTCTGTCCTTAAGTGGTTGACAAGTGAGGCTTGGTGTAGTTAATTCCAGAGACAACACCTAAACCCTGGCCTTCTGTAGTAATATTTAGTCTGTGTTTTAACAAATAAAGCTTGCCTGAAGATCACAGTACAGAACTAAGCCACTAGAGGCCAGACAGCCGTGGCATACACCTTTAACCCCAAGATTCAGTAGACAGAGGTAGATGAGTATGAGTTCAAGGCCACCTTGGGCTATACCAGATTGATCTAGTCTCAAACAGAAACAGAGCCAGGGGGTGTTGGCTCACACCTTTAATCCCAGTACATGGGGGTCCCATGCCTTTAATCCAGCACTAAGTAGATGGAGGCCTGAAGGGATATGGCTGGATGGAGAGAGGAATATAAGACTGGAGGAGACAAGATCTCAGTGTAGTCTTGAGATGCAGTCTGAGGATTCAGAGAGGACACAGTTTGAGGAGTCAATCCGAGGTCAGGATTGCCCCTTTGGTCTGAGCATTGGTAGATGTAAAAGGTCTCTCTAATGGCTGGTTGATCTGCTTCTCTGATCTTCAGGCAAGCTTTATTTGTTAAATATCACTACAGTCTTCCTATCAGGTCTGTAACTATGCTTTTTTTGTTCCACCATGAAACTTGATGTAAGTCTTGGTGAGAAGTGTTGCATCAAGTACTTTATTGATTAATGAGTACACTAAGCTGAAGCTGAAAATCTCTCCAACACGAGAAGCCTGAGGACTCATCTCTGTGGATGGACAGAGTGAGCTGGGTAGTCTGTCTTTATCAAGAGCCTTGTGCTGTGTTCAGAATGAATCTGTAGAGTCGGTATAAAGCCTGTCATTGTGCCCACACATCCAGAATACAGTAATCCTAAGTTGTTGGGAGTTCAAAGCCACAGAACCAACGAGTTGTTTTTGCTATGATTCAAATATTAATTTCAATGATCAGCTTAAATTCTGGAAACTATTTGTTAGGAAGTATATATTTTTAAATGTTTAAGTAGTGTGTCTATTTTATTCTGATTAGTTTGCTACAAATAAAAAGGCTATTTTTTACAAGTACTTTTAAGAGAGCTTTTTTTCAGGTATAATTGACATAAAGTACCTGTATTTGAAATATACAATATAGTTGGATAAGTTTGACATGTATATGTACTCAGAAAAGTATCTCATGGTAGATGATGAGTTTGGCTAGCAGCCTTCAGAGTTAACAGTCTTTTTTTCCTGGATGTCCCTTTCAAAGATCCCTGGCCAGGCCCCACTTCCTGCCTTTCTCACTGTTGTAACCAACAGACGTCTGGGTTTTGTAACATCTTTCTTTTTGTTTTGTTTCTATTATTCTTCCTTTTCTCTTTCTTTTTCTTTCTTTCTTTCTTTAGTTAGTTAAGTAGGTACTTACTTACTTTTTGGCTTTGTTTTACTTTGCTTGCTTTTATACTTCTTTACATTTGAATTTTCTGGTATTTCCTATTAATGAAGCTATTATTCTTTTGTTTGACTTTTTAAAAAAACACAACAGAATTATTTCAAGATGTCTTCCTGTGGCTGAATTGCCAGTACATTTACTCAGCAAGCAATAACTTTTCATATAACTTGTGTTTTATTTCATAAATTTTGTTAATTTTGCAGTAGTATTCATGGATACTGGAAATCCATGGTTTACTTTTCTGTTTAAATTCTTTGTCCAATTTTGATATTTAAAGGGTTATGGGTCTTATGGTATGAATATGACTTCCTCTTCAGTTTTCAGAAAATCTTTTTCTGTTGTCAGTATTGTGAAGCTTCAGAGACAGTTGCCCAGCCATCTGGATCTGAGGTGCATTGTTGTTCTGTTGCTGAAAGGTTTTATAACTATGAACTCAGTGCAGTAGACGTAGGAATTCTCTTATATATTTGTATTGATTACGTGAGCTTAGAACTTTGTCTTTCAGAGAATTTGTCCTTTTATCTAAGCGGTAGAATATACCAGAGTAAACTTGCTTAAAACACTCCCTTATTATTTTAATACTTGTTGACTTTTGTTATATCACCTTTGTTAGTCCTGCTGTTGAGATTTATATCTCTTCTTTTCCAGCTCAATCTGCCTAAAAGTTTGTTGATTTTTGTTCTCTTCAAAAAAAAAAAAAGAAAGAAAAGAAAATTTGCCCAGCTTATTTGTTTATGTAATGTTTACATAATTTCTTTCCCTTGTATTGGAGTCTATTCATTTCCCTTATGTTCCTTAATTTCAACTTCATTTTCTCCTTCCTGTGTTTTCTGGGATAGAAGAGCAAGTTGATAGATTGAGTTTTCCTTAGCGTGGGCATTTGGCTGTGCCCTCTTTCTGCAGTCCTCATACGCTGTCATTCAAATCCATGTATTTTCTACTTTTGTTGATTTTCTTTTGTTTTGGTTTGGCTTATTGAGGCAGTATCTTGTTATATAGCCAGGATCCCTTAGAACTCACAGGCGGATCTCTGTGAGTTCGAGGCCATCCTGGTCTACAAAGAGAGTTCCAGGACAGGCTCCAAAGCTACAGAGAAACCCTGTCTTGAAAAACCAAAAAAAAAAAAAAAAAAAAGCACCAAAGCAGGAAGAGGATTAGTACATGGGTCAAAGGCACAGAGAAAGCTCAGGGAAACAGTGTACTAGAAATGTGGTCTGACCAGGTCCTGACTTTTGAATGGGTTTTCTTGTAGCAGTGCTGAGAGTGGACAGAGATAAGAAGCTGAAGGTTGAAGTCACTGAAATAATCTGTTAGTTCTCAAATTATCATGGCAGCCATGGAAATAGAAAAGGACTGCAGAAGCACCAAGAAATGGTAGCAATAGAATTCATAGAATTTGACAAGTATCGTCAGTGTCAAACACAGTATCAATAAAAATATTGTATCGAGGGGAGTGAGAAAAAGATAATTTGGGGGTTTTAATGTAGCTGTTAGGGAGAATAATCGTGTTATTAAAGAATTAATAAGTGGAAAATAATATACATTAGCAGTCACTTAAGTTGAGCTGCTTAGAAATGTCCTGAGGCAGCTGCTCTGCGGGAAGGGTTCCGAGTGACAGGAAGAGACAAGTTGACTTAGGGACAATCTGCAGTGGAACAGTTGTGATTTTTCACAGGGGGAAGAAATGTTTTTAGTTTCGTGAATATGGAAAGAAAGGAGATACGTGCAACATGGCATCAACAATACAGATTAAGAACTGATTGGCAATATTGATGACTCTCAAAGCAGGTAAAATTATCCCTAAATTTGCCTACTCCCAACCTCCATCTCCCTTACATTCGAACATTTATAGAATCATTTCAGCCTAGTTGCATGGAATCACACTTTGGGGCAGTTAACCTCGCCTTGCTTCCCACTGTGAGTTATGTGCATTCGAAAGTTATACCAAAATGTACAAACCTGCAGCTTTTAGCAATCACATTTGAAAGCAGCCTTGGGAGTTGCATTTGTCAAGCAGCTAGGAAAACCATTCGTGCATACCCTGCATCCAAAGCTTCATCGCAGACCAAACATAAAGGACTGAAAGGTCATTCTTCTTCCTGCGGCGAGATGTGTGTTGATGTATTCTGACATGCCAGCACAGAGCTGAAAGGGTCTGACCTTCCTCCCACACCCAGGGACTCAGGTTGGGCTGGGATACCTGGCATGCACTGCTTTTCCGTTTTCCTTTCTCTTCCATCAGAAATCATGTACTCACAGAATGCTCCTTTCTTTGCAGAAATAGTCAAGAATTTAAAGGCATGTAAATGATTGCTTTGGAAATTTCTCTTGCTCTTTTATTTTCCTGGTTACCATAAAGCTAAAAGCCTCTTCTGGAACTATTAATGCTTTTAATTAAAAAAATTAAATTAGTTTTTCAAAATGACAAATGCGAATGGAGTGTTAATAGCTAAACCCTAAACAAATGAGGGCTGTGTGCTATAATATGTTTGATAGTTTCTTTCTCTCTGCTGTAGAATGCAAGGTTTGGGGCTGCCTCTAAAGTAGAAGATCGGTGGGCACAGGCCAATCCTAGGGAGCTTTTGAAGTAATTACCTTCGAGGTCTATCACGTGCTCAAAGGGTGAAGAGTGGGAGAGAAGCTCAAGCTCTGTCGAAAGAGTGAGGGGGAGTGCTGGTTGGATGGATGCCTACATTATTTCTTACTTTACTATCATAGTGCTATGGAGGCAGGAAGAACAATGTTTACTATTAATGACCTTGTAAACCTTAAAAATCCTCAGCTATCCCCAGAGATATGCTTGCTGTCTCCACAGCTGGTCAATATGAAACAAGTGCAGTAATACCACACACGCACACATGCGCGCCGCTGCCACCACCCCCCATCGCAAGCCTTTTTTTAGATTGCACCTTGCAAAGAGTTGGGTATTTTATGTTGTTTGTCATAATATTGGGGAGAAATAGTATTCAGTGTATCAGAACTATTTTCTACAACTGTGTCAACCGTCTGCTAGATGAGACACAGAGGTTTTCGTCCATGGGAAGTAAGTGCTTTAACAGGATAACTAAAATTAGAACTGAAAGTTTGAGGTGTCAAACTGCTGTAAGTATTCCCTTGTTTTGCACAGAAGCACCCTGACAGCTATCTATTTTTTTTTGTTTTGTTTGGTTTGGTTTTTCGAGACAGGGTTTCTCTGTGGTTTTGGAGCCTGTCCTGGAACTAGCTCTTGTAGACCAGGTTGGTCTCGAACTCACAGAGATCCGCCTGCCTCTGCCTCCCGAGTGCTGGGATTAAAGGCGTGCGCCACCACCGCCCGGCTCAGCTATCTATTTTGATTGAGCCATTTTTCATTTAATTTTCTCCATCATTTCAAATGTTTTCATGTCCCTGGAACCACTGCTCACCACCAGCTGGGCCATGTTCTCCCTCTGTCCTCCTGATAGAAAGGCCTGGCTTCAATTTCTCTGGTTCTTCCTGTTCAGAGCAAACCTGGGAGATGATATGCGAGAATTGACCCCCACATCCTCCTCTACCTGTGCAGGGCTGTGGAGTCACCCCAAGCCACCTTTAGCTTTCAGGATTTTATGTAGCTTTCCAACTGACTTTTATATCTGACATTGTAGATACATTTCTCATAGCAAAGAATAAGAATAATTGAACATCTTTTCTCTCTCCTGCTAGAGGGTTCATTACGCTTAACAGTGCCAAGTTTTCTTGCTGAGACTCAAGAGGCCAATCTTCTTTTTTCTAAGCTTTGTCTATCCAATGTCTATCTTGTGTCTCACTAATCACTTGAATATTCAGGAAAATCCAAGTGAATTATAGTGGGGTCCAGCTTCAGATGAATGCTTTCTAATAGAAGAAATGATCTTTTAACTACATTTTGTTAGTAATTAAATGTCTCTACCCTTCTTGCTTCAGATTCAAAGGCAGAAATTAACCCGTTTATAGCATTATATAGATTCACAGGCAGAAATTAACCCATTTCTAGCATTATCACCTTCTGTCTCTCTCTTCTTCAGAAAGTATGATCATAAAGACTGTCACACTGCCAGGTGGCTGGCCTGCTTTTATACACTTTTAGTAAGTTTTTTTTTCATTGTTGTGAGGGGGGAAATTTTTTATCAATTATTTTTAAAAGCAATAATTCATTATAGTTGATCATAAATGTCAAGAAGCAAAGACCCAGCAGAAGCATTTTGTCACTAATCATGCTGTTTCTCTTCTAATTAGTTAATTTACATTTTACAAATTAAGGGTAAAATTCAGACAGAAGATAACATCATAGCTTTAACTGACCTATATTTGTATCTGCCAAATTTAACTTAATTAGAAATGTGGATGCTGTTTGTTTTATCTGTCAGGAAAGCTCATCTTTTGCTTATAAAAAAAAAGAATAAAAAAAGTAGACGTACTTTTTTTCCCCTCAACATTTATCATCTAAATAATAGTCTTGCCAAGATGGCAGCCTCATAATAAACTCTTTTCAGTGGAGTGATGGGTAATGAAGCTTGCTTGTGAAGGCAGCAAAAAATGTTGTCTGGCCAAATGCATGAATATGATGGCTAGAGAATCAGTGGACTTTCTCCATCATCAATCTTTTTAGTAGCCTCTTGCACATCTGAATATTTTGATAGATGATCTAATAATTGAGTTATCTATCTTTCTAACTATCAGAGTTGCATAAAAATTATTCTCTCATGTTACTGAATATTAAATATATTAGGCATCTAGTAAATTTTTCATACCGAGGCCAAAAGGTGAGAGGTTTTTGTTATTCTGTAAATACCTCTTAATGTATTGAATGTTAAACCCTCTGAAATACTCTGTTACTGTGTCTCTTACAAGAAGCATACATGTTCTTTAAGAAGACGTTTTTGCTTGTTGTAAGTAGGACAAGTGCTAGTTACTATAACCAATGAAAAGTGGAGCCTGATAAAGCTGTAGATACAGCTCATCTGTACAGAATGGATTACACCTGAGCACAAATGTATTCGTGTCCTATGCCAGTAACACATTGACTGTGCTGTGTATTTTCCATATAGGAAACAGATAGATGCCATTGGTGCTGAAGAGTGGCCATATGATTCTGATGTAGCAATCATATCTATAGGAAGCTCATTTTAACAAAAAGAAAACAAAGCCACCTAGTCATTTTTGTAGTACACAAATAGATGTCTCCCCTTCTGTGGTTTTTATATGTGGCATGGGCGCTGGTGCATTGTTTTGTGTTTGTCAAACATCTGATCAAAGCATATCAACAAGTGAACGTCTCTGAGCTCACAAAAATGGCCAGGAAAATTGGCCTGAAATATATCAATCGCCCGCGGGATTTCCTCCCTCAGACCTCTCCCACCATCCTCATTTCTTCAAGGTAACCTTGCAGCGACGGCTTCCCAGAACACCACGTGGAGACAGCACAGCTCTGGCAGAGCAGGCATTTGTTTGCAGGGCTGCAGGGCCACCAATCCTGGGCGTCCTGAAAGGCACTCAAATGAGCAGGCCTTGTAAATTGGATTTCTATTAGGCAGTCCTGATGATGGCTCTTCATCAGTGAAATGGGAGAAAGTGCTGTCAAAGCCCCAGCTCGAAATACCTCTTCTTAATACTGTTCCCCACCACCCAAAATGATGCCAAATGCTAGGTGTCTCCAGAATTAATCGTATTTAAAGTTTTAGATATGAACAATTGTTCTTAAATCCCTTTCTGCGTGGGAAGCACTGGGAACACAAGTCAACAGCACCGTGGTCAGGACAAAAACAGTGGCAGTGTCTCAGCCCTCATCTCTGTGGCTCCCGGCTGACTGCAGCTCATATCTGTGCTGTTTAGAAACATGGCAGATGCAAACAGGCTTTTTTTTTTTTTCTGTTCACGCTCTGGATTGAAAATAATTGAAGAGGATAATACCAATTCTGGAAGTCTCTATGGATCACATCGAGGGAACTTTGACTCCAGCACTTTGATCTTTTCTTCGTTTGGGGAATTTTTGCTTCTGCAGTTTGTGCCTGGGGCTGGGTTGGTATTGTAAGAGCCATAGCTGTTAAAAGCCTACATGTCTGCTTGAAATTATACCTTTAAAACAATTTGAAATGTTCACATTGGGCAGCATTGGGAAGGGGGAATAGTCTTTTCTTAATCAAAGTAGCAAACATCTGTGTTCTTTCTAGCCTGTCTTTTGATTAGCTTGGCCTCATCCATCACTGGTCTTTGATACGAACACCAAGAAGTCATGTCCCTTTGTTTTAAATGATAAATATGCCTTTGTCATGAATACTCATAGGCAGCCTAGGATTTACATTTGAATTGTCAAAGTGTAACTGCTGAGCTCCCTTGATGAGTGATATTATTAGTGCAATAAAGAGATTTTTCATTTGTCATGGATAGGCCTTAGATATGTCATTAGGAGGCTACATGGGACCTGATTCTAGAAACGTTGTTTCTAGAACAGAAAGTTGATTCTAGGAAAAGTCTCGCCCACTAGTTTCTAAGATTTGCCATTTATCAGCAAGAGGCAGTCCGCTGCAGGAGGATGTCTGTACACCTCCTCACTTTACTGTCATTAGTTCCCCTCTTTGGATGTTATTATTTAGGCCTGATGACTGGTACCTCCCATCAAAACTAACGCTGCTTAAAACACCGAGCTAGTAGCCAACAGCCAAGGCTTTCCCTGTCTGGCTAACATTGCCAGTTTCAGTCTTCTTTGAAGCTCAGCATTGTTTCTATGTCTATGTTGGTTGCACTTTTTAAGTAGGCTCTGTGATACCTTCCCAGCCCTCAAGTGTATCTGCCCAGATGTGTTTAGTATACACTGTTTACATGTGTGCATTGACCTGCACATTCTTCCTTTGCACAGCTGTGGCGGTCATCTAAATCCTGATAGTCAAGTCCATTTGTCCTCTTTGAGTTTTCCACCAAGGGATGTGGGTGGGCAACTAAATTTTAAATGACTGTAAAATCGTGATCTTCCCTTGCCCGCATTATTCCAGCTTATGTAGAATGATTTTCTTTCTATAGCGTCAGTAAAACTACATCACTTTTTACATGCCGTGTCTTTTTAATTTCAACAACTGATTTAAAAAAGCAGGTAGAAACCGGACATTGTGTATTATTGGGGTGGGAGGTCATAGTTCTCACAAAGAGTGCATGTATCTGGCTTCTCTTTTCTTTGTATACATCGAAATATATTTGGCTATCATTCAGAAATTATTTTATGATTGCCCACCTTCCAAAAAAATACTTTAAAGCAAAAACATATACTCCACTAGAATTTAACCCTCATCATCCAGGCTTTTGTTTTCTAATGCTTTTAATTTCTTGGTACTTTCTAGACCACTTGTTCCATGGAAAATAAAGCCTTGTTCATATTTGTTTCCCAACAGCAAATAATCCCTTAGCAGTTCCACAGCCCAGCTCCTTACAGTCTTCGAGATTTTTGTACTGTAATGTAAGTGTCTGAGTTTTTGAGACCCTGTGACTTTTGCCCAACTTGAAGACAATGATCCCAGGGAGCTTCTGTCCAGAGTTAATCAGCTGCAGAATTTGTAAACTGCACGTGTGTCAAAGTTGAAAATGTTAGTGCGCTAATAGACGCTCGCAAAGGTTAGATCTGATAAAAGCCGTCAGCAGCTGCAGGAAGTGATTTATGGGAATGTGATGACACCAAATGCCTCATTTATCACTCATACACAGATAGGTTAAGGTTCCGGTGTCATATGTTTAAAAACTTGACCACTTCAAATTGTCAAAATAGGTGCTTAATTGCCCTTCATCTCTTAGCTTTGAATGTATTTCATTTGAGTTTGGTAGTTTTAGCTATGATTACTTTTCTGCTGTTCACGTCATATGGTTCCATTTAAAGTCATTCATATTTAGAATTTTCAAAAAATTATACATCACTGATCTTTTTGAAGTTTTATTAGCTAAAGCTGTCCTGAAGAAAGACTAAGCCAGCCTTATCCATGTTAATTTATATTTTTATTTAACACAAATATCATGAAGACATATTAATCTTCCATTCCTGATTTTCTGATGCTTGTCTTTTTTCATCAGCACTTCATAATCCTCTATATTTTCTCTCACCTTTAAAAGTTGAACCTGTGACTCAGTGACAGTGCTGTGAGTTGGTTAGCTGTTCTGGGAACTCAGTTCTCAGTGTGTAAGCTGCACGCTGGCTACCCAGGGAGAGGGAGATGTTGAAGAAACAGAGCAGATCTTTCCTAGATTGACTAATGACCAAGTTTTGATTATTTCTTTATATACTCTAGGAAATGTAGTTAAAAACTTGGGATTTCTCATTTGGTTTATGAAGAAATATCTTAAAGCTATTCAGTAAAAGTTTAATTTCTACTGTATCAAAGCTCCATGAAACAAACAAGCAAATGAAAGCTTACTGTAGTTTCGACTCCTTAACATATGGGATTCAATTGTTTCAAGGCTTCTTGACAAATATTCAGTCATTAAATAGGCAAAAAGTCTCAGGGTTTGCCTCTCTATCACCAGAAATATATAGCAAAAGTTTGGAAGCTTTCACAATTTGTCAGCCCCTGGTTCAGTTTCAAAAGAAGTCAGAGTTGTTTCTGCAACAGGAGAAAAGTTGGAAGATTAACCAGGGCAGCAAGGGAGAGTAGGAGGACAGAGCCCAGAGATGTCATGACCAAATGCAGTGGACCTTGTTGCCCCTGATTCCATCAAATGGACTGCAGAATATATTGTGGAGACAGTGGCTTGAACATTAGTATAGAAATTATGGTTAGTTTTGTTAAACGTGACAGTGCCGTTGTGGAATTATGTGAGAAATTATGTATGTAATTATGTCATATAAGAAAGTGTCCCCAGACAGACATTAAAAACTATGTAGTGGATGAGTGACTTGATACCTGATACTTCCTTTAAATATCTCAGCAAAATATGTAAATTGAGAGAAAGATTAAAGGGGGCTGTAATATTAAGAGGTGGGTATTTGAAAGAAGGCAGTCTATGCTTCTTATACATTTTAATTTTTTCATTAAGAAATTAAATTTTAAAATTTTTTCTTTATTAATCTTGCTCAAATGTTCTTAAGTAAATACTTAAAATCTTATATCTTCCAATTTTTTATAATTCTATTATCTGTTTTAAACCATACAAAATAACAAGCATATTTTTCAAAAACTCTCCAAAGTTTTTCTAAGGATCAAATTCCAGTTGTAACTTGTTAAACCTAGTAGTACCCTAAGTAATTTTAAGATAGAAAAAGCTTGAAGAATTCTGTTTATTAAATTAAATTTGCTAAAATAAAACAGGAAAAAAATCTACATGACTCTTTGAGCTTTAAAAAATACCCAACTCCTGTATAAGGAAACAAGTCTGCGTTTCTTTACAATGACTGAAAACACGGGATTTCAAGTCATCTTTGCGGCAAATGGATTCTGAAGCACTTATAATTATTAACATTTTAAGGTTTTTTTAAAAAATCATTCTTTACAAAAAACACATTCTAATAACATGTAGCTTCTGACTTAGTGATATTAGAATTAAATGTAATAATTTCTGGATGTGCCTGGCTTAGAAAGTGCATGTATGTATTTAAATGAGAATTCTAATTCCCTTATGGTTTGCAGAGTTTGCATGTTTGGCTATCAAAGCAGCTTTGTGGTGAGTTTATCTTTAAACAATAACAACAGCACAGCCAACAAAACTCTGTTTCTCAAAGCACTCATTGACTCAGAATAAATGTCTTTTTGATATGAACTTGTTATATAACAAATTTGTATCAACGTGTAGTAATGTGGGTGTATTGTTTTTTCCACTTCTGTCCATCGTGTTTGGTAAGGTAGTACATGAACACCTAGGTCAACATATCCTGATGGAGGAAGGTCATTGGTTAAATAAAAAGAAACTGCTTGGCTCTCATTGGTTAGAGATAGGTGGGAGGAGTAAACAGAACAGAACACTGGGAGGAAGAGGAAGTGAGCTCAGACTCCACAGCTCTCCTCTCAGGAGCAGACGCCTCAGAGAGATGCCATGCTCCACTCTCCTGGGAAGACGCACGCGATGAAGCAAGCTGCCAGGTTAGACATGGTGAACCTTTCCCAGTAAGACCGGTGCTCACAGATTATTAAAGATGGGTTGATCGGGATGTGAGAATTAGCCTGTAAGGGCTAGAGCTAAAGGGCCAAGCAGTGTTTAAATGAATACAATTTGTGTGTTGTTATTTCGAGGCATAAGCTAAGCAGGCGGCCGGGGTGCTGGGAACGCAGCCCCGCTGCTCATATTACTTCAATATCCTGCTGGCATTGGCCCTCTTACTTGAAGGATTTCAGTGTGATTTCAAATCCATGACTAGGGAAACTTTGGGTCACTTGTTGACATGATCATAGCAATCCAAATCATCGCAATCTTGAAATCTCAGTAGTATGCTCTAGGAACAACAACTTTGGGGAAGTATGTAGAACCCCCAGCCCCCAGAGCAGTGAAAGGCCCTCTTTTCGCATAGGCGTAAAGAAAGAGCTCAGGTGTAGTTTCATGTACTGTCAGCAGTAAGAAAATGCATGGCATTCATAGAGACCCTTCAAGGCCTTCCTGGGGAAATAGGTTAATTAAAAAGTAAAGTGACTTTGAAATTTCCAAGAAATCTTTAAAATGTTATAAAATTTCATCTTGCTCTCCCTTAAGTGGGAGGGATGAGAACCACACAGGTGCTCTGAGCCATCTTTAGTTACTTATAAGTTTTATATATTTTTATAAGTTCATTTATTTTCCTCTGAGTTCAGTCCAAGAGCCTAACTAATATTTACCTTTTAGCCTTGTTCAACTAGAGTTATTTGACCAAATGGGAAGGAGCTGCTTTCCAGTGGCTCAAGCCTGGCATTTGTATCTGTGGAGCTTCTATCTTAAGGCAACCTGCCCGACCTGTGCCAAGGCTTGGGGGGTAGTCTGCCCTTCCCGTGCAGGCATGAACCAGTATTTAAGCACTAAATATATTCATGTTTAACTTGCTGTCAATTAAGACATTTCATTCAAAAACAAATAGTCTCAAAGGGTTATGTTTTTAAATAATTACTCCTTCATTGAGAAACTGTTTGTGGGCCAATGTTATTACCAGTCAATGATCAGTTTATTCACAGTTAAGATAAATGAATGAATGAGTGAATAAATAAATAAATATTAATTTAGCGTTGTGTTGAACAGCCTTATTACAATCCCTAGTCTTTCATTTAAAGTGACACATGGAACAGTAGACACACATAAGGGACTTAGTCCTGGTTTAGCTCATGTAGAGATGCAGGCACTAAAATTTTCTTTTCTCCATTGCCATGCTCGTGACTTTCGCCTTTTGAATTACTGTTCTGCAAAAGATGCTGTGAACTGCTTTGTTCTGAATGAGTATCTCAGTAGATGGGGAACCCTGGAAGATTTGTTATGGTTAGGCTGTGGAAGAGTGCCTGTGTGTGATAATGAGTGTGTGATTTGCATGTGTGCTGTATAATTCACAGCACACATATGCATTCATCATGTGTTTCTTTCCAATATGATGAATTATGTCAGTATATTGCATGTGTCTCCATGCACCCCATCTCTTAATTAAGGCATTAATCACTAAAATTACCAAAGATATGTAGCTTTACTGTACTTTTAAAATTTAACGTTGATCTTTGCATAGTAATACACATATTATTTCTAATTGGTAGACTATACTGAGACATTTTAAGTAAGGATTTCCATATTATGATTCTATCATATCAATTATTTTAAATATGCTTAGCTTAATATATACTTAGAACATATCTTTAACCATTTTAAATCATTTTTATTTGAGATTAATTTTCCTAAATCACTAAAATTATCAGAGACATACATATGTATATATGTGTATATTATATGATCAACTTTAAAATTTAAAGACTATATGTATTGTCTTTTTGTACTTTGAAAATTTAGGGTTTGGTTTCCCATAGTCAGGCACTATTTCTAGCTGGTAGACAATAATAAGACATGGTAGGGGGAGATTCCACATTATACTCCAGTAGCGTTAACTCTGGATGTGCTGCCTTAATATCTGTATTGCCATATCTATGGCCATATGCTTTCCTAGCAGTGTCATTTAGCAATTGTTTCCTTCATTTGGGATTGATTGCTTATAAGGTTAATTTCTTACCAATTAACATTTGTTCATTTATAAGTAATGGACATTAATAATCATACATTCAACCCTCTAGAAATTCACACACTGGAAATGAAATTGAGCATCATGCTTTGCAAGAAATACTTGGAACAAGGTTGCGGCTTACTTAAGAGTTTGATGTTAAGAAGGACGCATGTGCAACCTTTGCACATCTGTCTGTCTACCTTGGCTAAAGCAAAATGTTTGCTAGATCCCCTCTCACAGTCGGGAACAGCTGATAATATCTCTCCTGCTTCCTGTTTCTTGATGAGACAGAGGCTTCCCACGCATACCTTCCTTAAGCCACCCCGGTTCTCTGTTATTGATCTCTTTCCCCCTGTACCAAATGACAATCATTTGCTATATTTCTTCCTTTTCCAAGTCTCCCTCTGCAAGTTAACCTCAGCTTGTGTCCAGAGATGTGGACGTGTCCTGTTCTCGCAACTGGAGGGAGTCCCACTTCTTGGTGTTCCTCTGCTGGTGGCTCCCCTTCCCGACTACTGAACAGTCCTGTGTTTATGTCAGTGACACAGGCTGCCTATGGAATGCTGTGTCAGCAATGAGTGTGTTATCTGACTGTAAGCTCAGCCACTGTTGCAGTACTCTAATACACACACACATACACACACACAATCTCCGCTACCACTCACCCAGTCTACCATCATCTTCTGTTTAGATTACTCTTTGCTCCTCCAGTCTGTTTTTCAACATAGCATTCAAATCATTAAAGAGAAGTCAAATAATATTCACCCTCTGCTTAGGGGAGCAGGGAAGCACAAATTTTAGTTAAGGGAGCCACCTTAGGGTTGGCAAGCGACTTGAACCTAGAGTGGCTCCCAGGAGCCCAAGGTGATGTCTCCAGTTAGTTCCTTGGGCAGCCGAGGATAGGGAACCTGAAATGACCCTATCCTATAGCAATACTGACGAATATCTTGCATATCATCATAGAACCTTCATCTGGTGATGGATGGAGATAGAGACCCACACTGGAGCACCAGACTGAGCTCCCAAGGTCCCAATGAGGAGTAGAAGGAGGGAGAACATGAACAAGGAAGTCAGGACCACGAGGGGTACACCCACCCACTGAGACAGTGGGGCTGATCTATTGGGAGCTCACCAAGGCCAGCTGGACTGTGAAAAAGCATGGGATAAAACCGGACTCTCTGAACATGGCGAACAATGAGGGCTAATGGGAAGCCAAGGACAATGGCATGGGGTTTTGATCCTACTTCATGTTCTGGCTTTGTGGGAGCCTAGCCAGTTTGGATGTTCACCTTCCTAGACATGGACGGAGCGGGGAGGACCTTGGACTTTGCACAGGGCAGGGAACCCTGACTGCTCTTTGGACTGGAGAGGGAGGGGGAGAGGAGTGATGGGAGGGGAGAAGGGTGGGAGGAGGGGGAGGGAAATGGGAGGCTGGGAGGAGGCGGAAACTTTTTTTTTTCTTTTTCTCAATAAAAAATTTTAAAAAAAATTTTTTTACAGTGATTCCCTAGCGATCCAAAGTAGGAGCCAGTATCAGGCTTTATATACTGCACCCTCCCCATCATTGCTCTGGCCATGTCTTACGTCATGTGCCCTTCACTCACTCTGTACCAGCTGTTCTGGCTTCCTTGTTCCTAAAATTGGGCATATTCGTTGTTAACCCCAAGCCCTGTGTCATAAACCACTGTGAAAAGGCAGGTGCAATGTCAGCTTCTGAGGTCCACCATGGCCCTCCCTACCCAGCCCCCTCCATCTATTTTCTTTGTTCGATATTTTTCCATAAGTCTTTTTCTCTCCTAACATGAGCTGCTATGTTAGATTTGATTTGGTCGACTAGAATATAAACTCCACAGCAATGGAGACTTTCATCTCGTTTGTTTCCTGCTGTATCCGGAGACTAGAACAGTGACTGGCAGGTAATAGACCCCTCATGGATGATATTGGATAAAGGGGAAGGTTTACTGTTAGCAAGCACAATGTAGTTCTAGTTTCTAGATGTAGAAGTGTTCCAGTGTGAATGGCATTGGTCATTTCCCAACATTTGACTTTCCCAAAATTCCTCCCACTTGGAAGGCAGGTTACAGCTCTGATGTTGTAGACCATGGCTGCAGTCATCAGTCTTTGAATTTTGTTGTCTGGAGAATTTGACAAGCTGGCCCTTCATTCTTATGCTTCATCAGGAAACGGACTGCAGTTTCTGAGAGAAATAGACCAACTCAGATAAGCCTAACTATTGTTATTGTTTCATACGATGTTAGTAAGTTTAAGACTTTATTGTGATCAGTTGATCAGATGCCATATAAGAAGCACTGAGAAACACATATCTTAACTGTTACTGGCAAGTTTAGTGGCTTCAGAATTCACTGCACGAATATTCCAAATGTTATAAATTAAAGCAAAGGAGGAAATAGTGTCCTGGAAATAAATATGTACCTTCTATTTCAATTTTGTCTGTTAAGAATTATACAAAAGTATTCTATTGAATTTCAAAAGATATATATCGTTGTTTTTTTCTGAATATATCACATCCAACAAAAATGGAAAATTTTATTTTCCAATCCCATATCATACAGTCTTATTCCTTTCAAATTCCATTTGTATCCCATCTTAAATGCTATAATTACTATAAAGATATATATTTAACAAAAATAGAAATTTTGCTTCATATGGAAAATGACTACTATGTTTTCAAAATGCTTCTTCCCCCCAAAAAAGCTGGTAGTCAAATAATTGAGGGAAATATCACCTGCTGCATTAGGGTACAAAGGATCTGAGAAGTCCGTCTGAATGAATCGAGTTTATCTTTATTTAACCCTACAGTGCTTAAACATCTTTGTTAATACCTGTTCTGAACTCTTGGGTGGAATATTGATGAAAAAGGAAGCATCAGTGGCGGGCTTTGAATCCGTGGTGGACTGGACTAAGCTAAGCTGTCTGCAAGGAGATGGCATATCCATTTGGTCATCTTAACTCATCATGCCTCTCATAAAGAGTGTGGATGGGCTGGAGATGTAGCTCAGTGGTATAGTGCTCACCTACATGCACATGGACCTGGGGTGCGATCTCTCACATTGATTCAGGTGGGCAGGGAGCCTAATAGCATTCTCTTTGCTCACAGACTCCACAGTGAGATTCTGTAGGATCTAGGCAGGTGACATAAAGGGTCTGCTGTAGTGACCCTGAAAGAAAGGGGTACATCTTCATGAGCAGCCCCTGCTCAGTTCTGAGATTTGGACCTGCAGGTAAAACAGGCCCAGAATGAAGGCCAGAATTAAACCTTCTAATTCTTAAGTATTTGAAATTAAGATTTTTATGTTTCTTTCTCTACATCTCAAACTAATCCTCGTGTACTAAAAATCTAAAGTTTGTATGTATGTATGCATGCATACATTATGCATGCATGTATATTTAAACTGGAAACCCTCATCCCTGTGTGGGATACACTTTATTTTTTTATCTTTTTTTTTTTTTTTGCAGTAAAGGAAAATTCTTTTTTTATATTATTTATTTATTTATTAAAGAGTTCTGTCTCCCCACCACCACCGCCTCCCATTTCCCTCCCCCTCCCCCAGTCAACTCCCCTCTCTCATCAGCCTGGAAGAGCAGTCAGGGTTCCCTGCCCTGTGGGGAGTCCAAGGACCTCCACTACTCAGCAGTAAAAAACAATGACTTCTTGAATTTTGCATGCAAATGGACGGAAATAGAAAACACTATCCTGAGTGAGGTAAGCCAGACCCAAAAAGAGGAACATGGGATGTACTCACTCATAATTGGTTTCTAGCCATAAATAAAGGACATTGAGCCTATAATTCGTGATCCTAGAGAAGCTAAATAAGAAGGTGGACCCAAAGACAAACATATAGGCATCCTCCTGGATATTTACCTTCATCAGGCGATGAAAGGAGACAGAGACAGAGTGAGATGCACTTTAAAAGGATTCGGTGTGTGTGATAGTATATAAGACATGTGGGCCATCTTGGAATACCCACTTATCTCTGCACACAGGAACCTTGGTAGAAGCAGAACTTTGCTTCCATGTTTGGGTCTTAGAAATTTCCACGTCAGTGTAATTCTTCAATCCTCAGCATCTTTACAGTCTCGTTCCCTACACTGACTTCATCAAATGATGAAGATGGTGATTTCCCACTTGTAAGGCAGGATTTCGGTTTTCCTTGGAGCAACACCAAAGAGTGTCATCTGTTGTATTGTTGCTGCCGCCGTGGAGACAAAAACAACGGAAGGAAAGAGGCATTTGTTCCTGCTCAGCTGGGATGTAGTCCATCAGGGTGGGGTTGTCGCAGCAGAAGGAACTTGTAGCCACGGGTCACACTGCATCTGACATCAGAAACCAGAGTGGTGAATTCTTGACCTCACTTTCTCCTTTTACTCAGTCAGGAATTTCAGCCCATGGAATGGTGCTGGCCATGATTATAGTGGGTCTTCCTCCCCCACTTAATCCAGTCCAGAGGTTTCTGTGCTAGGTGATTCTACGTCCTGGCAAGTTGCCCATGTGAAACCGTCACAGAAAATGGAGCGGTCCGGACCAGGTATATTAGTTTGCTAGGGCTGTGGCAGCAGAATGCCCTGGGCAGGGATGTGGGTACAGCTAAACAACATGTTTGCCTTCTCGGTTCTGAAAGATGGCGGTCTGAGATGGAGGTCAGTATGCCCAGATTCTCCCCAGGACTGTGAGAGGGTTCCCTACCTGCTCTCTCTGCCTTACAGGAAGCTTTCATTTTGCTTTCCTCTATTTCCCTGTGTCCTAATTAACTAATGAGTGGGCATGCCTCTAACTTAAGGTCATGGAAACCATGGCACTATGTAAATTTACTGCGTTATGTGTTTTATTTTTCATTCTAAATTTTTTTTTCAGATACTGCCCCCTTCCTAGCACTTGGGGACTTTATTTTTTTTTAATTTATTTATTTATTAAGAATTTCTGCCTCGTCCCCGCCACCGCTTCCCATTTCCCTCCCCCTCCCCCCGATCAAGTCCCCCTCCCTCATCCACTCGAAGAGCAATCAGGGTTCCCTGACCTGTGGGAAGCCCAAGGACTGCCCACCTCTATCCAGGTCTCGTAAGGTGAGCATCCAAACTGCCTAGGCTCCCACAAAGCCAGTACTTGCAGTAGGATCATTCTAAATTTTTTAAACCACTTTGGTTTTTAGTAATAAAAAAAAAAGCATTTTGGTTCTTTGTTTCCCTGCAGTGTCTATGCAGGACCTTCATGAAACCCCTCACCCGATGACTGACAGTAGGGACTTTATATATTTTATTCATCTTTCCATTTAGTGGGAAATTTGAAGTTTGTTGCTCCAATATAGTGTTTATTAACAGGATGCGTACAGTAAGTAGATAGAACAAGGTAGCCACACTTTCCTACCAGGTTCTTTAGAATCCAGTATGTTGGTGGAAACAGCAACTGACTGACTGCTGAATGCTTCCCCAGGCCAGTAGCCACCAGGCATTCTGGTTGCTTCCTAAGGGTGTGTATTACGGTGTTGTTTGCACAAGGCTGATAAATGACTCAGTAGGTGAACTCTCTTGCCAGCACACCTGACGGCATGAGTTAGAACCTGTGTGCTGGGAGGCAAGAACTTGTCCTCTCCCCTCCATCCGTGCATATGTACGTGTTGACTTACACATTGATGTAAAGTTTACAAAGAGCAACCTAGGCATTTTATGCAGAAAAAGAGTGAGTTTGTTTAGCTCAGAGCTTTGGAGATAAAGGACTCGTGCAGGATCTCATTGTTCTAGAAGGTCATATGCCTGCATCATGCCAAGGCAAGTGGATGGTACCACATAGGTTGTATGCAGAAGGGAGATGGCGTATGACAAGACCAGAAACAAAACCTGTGGAGAGGATATGCTTATTCCTTTTATAATATCCATTCTGCCAGAAATAAGACCTTCCCTGCTCCACCTGACCCTTCTCAGGCAACAGCATTAATCCCTTCATACGGCTGAAATCTTATATGCCCTGCTCAGATATATTACTACCTCTCAGTATTGCCCCACTGGGGGGCAAATCTTGTGACCTTTTAGGAGACAATCTATACCCAAGCCCCAGGACAGAGAAAATATCAGCTAAGAACGTTAGCATCCATTCACTGTTTGTTGAGAAGCCAAGAATTATTGAATCTCAGTGTCTCTTTGATTATATCCAAGAACCACTTACTCCCCTAGGGTAGGCAAGGGCATTTCAATTGGCATGTCTAATTTCCAAATTAATGAGAAGTCATTGGAGGTTAGTGTAGTGTCCTCGCTACTTTTGCGTCAACTGACAAAAGCTAGAGTCATCTGAAAGGAGGAAACCTCAATTGAGTAAATGTCTGTGTAAGATCCAGCAGTGGGGCATTTTCTTAATTAGTGGTCGATGAGGGAGGGCCCAGCCCATTCTGGGTTGTGTCATCCCTGGGCTCGTGGTCCTGGGTGCTATAAGAAAGCAGGTTGAGCAAGCCATGAGGAGCAAGCCAATAAGCAGCACCCTCCATGGCCTCTGCATCAGCTCCTGCCTCCAGGTTCCTGTTCTGTTTGAGTTCCTGTCCTGACTTCCTTCAGAGATAGACTATGATGCAGATATGTAAGCCCAAATAAACCCTTTCCTCCCAAGGTTACTTTGGTCTTTGTTTTTCATCATAATGATAGAAACCCTAACTAAGACACAGTGTCTTCACACATTCAATAGTTACATTCTGATCACCTTGCTGTGTTTGCTGTTCTGGGCCCCGGGAATGTGTGCCCAGGGTCCTAGGTGGGGTCATCCCTGTGGATTCCTGGGAATTTCTCTAGAGACAGATTTCTGCTAACCCTATAATGACTCCCTCAATCAAGATATCTCTTCCCTTGCTCTCATCGCTGTCCTTCCTCCATCTCGACTATTCCATTCCCTCAAGTTCTCCTCTCCCCTTCCCTCTCTCCTCCTCTTCACCTCCTACCCTCCCCTCTCTCCCCAACCCCTGACTCCCAACCCAGCCAGTCAATCCTGTTTGTTTCCAATTTCCAGGTGTATCTATATATATTTTTCTTTGGGTTCAACTTATACTTAGCTTCTCTAGGATCATGAACTATAGGCTCAATGTCTTTTGTTTATAGCTAGTATCCACTTATGAGTGAGCACATACCATATTCATCTTTTTGGGTCTGGGTTACCTCACTCAGGATAGTGTTTTCTAATTCCATCCATTTGCATGCAAAATTTAAAATGTCATTGTTTTTTACCACTGAGTAGTACTCTAATATGTAAATGTGCCACATTTTCTTTATCCATCTTTCCACTGAAGAACATCTAGGCTGTTTCCAGGTTCTGGCTATTACAAGTAATGCTGCTATAGACATAGTTGAACAAATGCTTTTGTAGTATGATTGAGCATCTTTTGGGTATATTCCCAAGAGTGGTATTGCTGGATCCTGAAGTAAGTTGATTCCCAATTTTCTGAGAAACCGCCACACTGATTTCCAAAGTGGTTGTACAAGTTTTAATTCCCACCAGCAATGGATGAGTGTTCGTTCCCCTTACTCCACATCCTCTCCAGCATAAGCTATCATTGGTGTTTTTGATCTTAGCCATTCTGACAGATGTAAAATGATATTTCAGAGTTGTTTTGATTTGCATTTCCCTGTTACCTAAGGGTTTCCTTAAGTATCTTTTGGCCATTTATTTATTGTTGCTCTCAGTGTCTGTGCTACTGGGATTATATTTAGGAAGTGGTCTCCGGAGCCCATGCATTGAAGACTACTACCCACTTTCTCTTCTATCAGGTTCAGTATGGTCAGATTTATATTGAGGTCTTTAATCCATTTGGACTTGAGTTTTGTGTATGGTAATAGATATGGATCTATTTTCATTCTTCTACATGTTGACATCCAGTTATGCCAGCACCGTTTGCTGAAGATACTTTAGCTTCTTTGTGAAAAATCAAGTGTTCATAGGTGTGTGGATTAATATCCGGGTCTTGCATTTGATTCCATTGGTCAACCTCTCTTTTTTTATGCCAATACCCAGCTGATTTCATTACTGTAGCTCTGTAATAGAGCTTGATGTCAGGGATGGTGCTGCCTCCAGAAGTTCCTTTATTGTGCAGGATTGTTTTGGCTATCCTGGGTTTTTTGTTTTTCCATATGACGTTGATTATTGTTCTTTCAACTGTTGTTATTGAGCATTTAACTTTTTTTGTAATAAAAATGCATTTGTTAAACTTAAGCAAGTCTCAGTATTTGGAAAGTGTTTGTTATGTCTCTAAACAAAAGTTAAGAGCTCCCATAACTTTTGTGACCAGAAAATCTAGCTGTATAATTAATGTTTCATGGTGGAGTTGGGTGAGGGGGCATGGGCATGCATAGCACACATGTGGAGCTCAGAGAACATCTTTGCTGATTTGATTTCTTTCCTTCCCCCTCTGAGATGAAACTCAGGTCCCCAGGCTTCTGCAGCCAGCAGCTTTATCCACTGAGCTGTCTCACTGGCCCAGCACATGTATGTTTAAAGCATTTATGGCAGCTACCAGAGTGGTTTTCTAGATTTTCATTTACTCCATCTTGTTTTATAAGGATCTTTCCAAAAGTTGTGTTTTCTTCCTTTCATTCATAAAATTGGCTATCTATTTCCTTCAAAAGATGCGTGCATTTCACCGTTAGCATTAAGCAGAGGGGCTTTAAAGTATGTCAGAGACTCGCAGGCTTTCTCATAGCCAAGAGTGACTATTATAGAACATCCCCATTGTCTCAGTGTGTGGGTGCACCCCTCGCGGTCCTGAGTTCCATGCTCGTACTCTCTCTCCTTCTGCTCCTGATTTGGACCTTGAGATTTCTGTCTGGGGCTCCAAATTGGGTCTCTGTATGGGGATGTTCTATCGGGAACTCACCAAGGCCAGCTGGCCTGGGTCTGAAAAAACCTGGGATAAAACCGGACTCGCTGAACATAGTGGACAATGAGGACTACTGAGAACTCAAGAACAATGGCAGTGGATTTTTGATCCTACTGCACGTACTGGCTTTATGGGAGCCTAGGCAGTTTGGATGCTCACCTTACTAGACCTGGATGGAGGTGGGTGGTCCTTGGACTTCCCACTGGGCAGGAAACCCTGATAGCTCCAGGGGCTGACAAGGGAGGGGAACTTGATTGGGGGAGGGGGAGGGACATGGGAGGAGGTGGCGGGGAAGAGACAGAAATCTTTAATAAATAAATAAACGGAAAAAAAAAGAGTGACTATTATATCTATGTTTTGAGTGAAGTTTAAGACACTTAGTTTTGAACCTTAATCGGTGCAGTGGGAAAAATGAGTTTACCCTTGTAACAGGAATTGTTTGAATTTTATGACTATTTAGTGTTGTATAACTGCTTCTTACTACTTTGACGTAAATAATTCTCTAAGTACCAGATTGTGTTTAATAATCAGGATCCATTTGATTCCCTTTTGTCCTCTTATTTACACCCCAGTCTTTAAAATGAGTGAATTTAGATTCTTACGAAAAACGAGAGCATTCAATCATGTGTACACACGTGTATTTAACACACATCTGGCCAAAGGCAGGAAGAGATATTGGAGCTGCAGAGTTGTGCCAGGTTGAGGCAGGCTTTTATCATAGTGAGATGTTTTTGCAGACATTCTTGATTCTCGGCTTGTCCTTCAGCAGAACCATCTGCTATGGTGTAGCACTCTGTCTGTGGTCTGTGTGACACCACTGAGACCCCACACGCTTGTGTGGGGCAGAAGCCAGGCCTTGGACAGCACACCTCCTTGCCTGGTGGCCCACAAGAACTTTGCCCCACATGGACTTTTAGTTTCTGTTTTCAGCTTTCCTTTCGACCCCTGCCCTTTATGTCAACTGCTTCTCGGTGGAACCACAAAGAAAATTGAAGCTTAGCAATTTTACTTTCCCCAGATTTCAGATACTTTAAAAGTAAGATTTTCTTTTCAGCTTTCGATTTAAATAACTTTGTTGTTGTTATTGTTGTTGTTGTTGTTGTTGTTAACCCTCAGGGTTATTTCAAAGTAGAAGGTTATTTTACTGGATCCAGCTGACCTTCGATTTGAAGGTCTGTTTTTTAAAAAAGCATCATCAGCCACTGACTTCTAAAGTTCACAGACTGCCTGCAGACCCGATATGTTAAGGGAGTGGATTTTCCTGTTGCCCCTCCTCTCAACTTTAACCTCCAACCTTCTCTAACATGTATCATGACAAATAAAACTGCTGAGGTTTGACAGGAGGATATAAAGTCACTAGGCCATCGCATAGAGATGGCCAGGGATTCTTCTCAGCCCGAAATAAATGCTCTGAGCTGGATTTTTCCAGAGGAAGTCGTAAACAGTCATATCACTGTAGTTTTAATAATTATTGGTCAAAAGAAGAGGTATACATATTAAATGATGTTTGACAACTCTAATTTAGTCATTTTGTTATTGGTTGTCTTTGACCATTAACTTGGATTTCTGTTCTTAATTTTAATGTATACGATTTTAAGCAAGCAACATGCGATACCGATATAAACATGACATTGTATACAGCATTCTAAATGAGTTTTTAGTTTGTGACTAAGACAAACCATATGATAAAAAGCAAACAATGTGTTTGTATTGCCCTACTTACTTAAAGCCATCTCACCTACAGTGGCTTCTGTCATTTCATGGGGACATGGGCTTACAGAGCACCTCAGCCCATCAGGCTTCCTGAGATTTCACATGTGTGGCAGCTTCTCAGAGAACCCTGCTGTCCAGAGAGTTGTTCATTCTACAATTGGCAGACACTGTCTTGTGAAGTCTTTGGAACTGCTCCGTCAGAACTGGACTCTCTCCCTTACTAGGTCTGAGCATTAAGAGCATTAGGAACAGACAAGCAGTTACATAAGTTCTTGACCAGTGCTTCTTTTTTAAGTGGATAGATAGATAGATAGATAGATAGATAGATAGATGGATAAATACATGGACAAACGGATATATTTGTGTGTTTAGCTATAATGTCTGTGTGTGTACGTGTGTGTGTGTGTGTGCGCGCGCGCGTTCACACACACATGCGTGAGTGCATATGTCCAGGCCTTCTTTCTTTGCTCTAATTTTCTCCTAGTTTGGGTATATTTTTGTTCTACCAGTGTGCTGAGACAGGAAAGGCCAAAATATGGGAGGTGCGGGGAGTGTGGAAGTCAGTCACTGGGACTAGAAATGGTGGAGGCAGGGCAGGTCCACCTCTGCAGAGCCGTGCCTCCTGAAGGAGTCAGGACAGCTTCCACAAAAGCACAGTCGGGCCACAGTGTGAGAACTCCCTGTGCCTCTCACCACAGTGCTTCTCTCTTTGGAAGGAGCCAGAGCCCAGACAATATGCGGCCTGAAGTGAAGGCTGAGGGTGGAGATAAGAAGTGGAGCACAAATAATGATGATAATGTCGACAACAACCAAGACCTGGACTATGACCCAACGTCTTAGAGTTGGTAGGAAATGGGATTTTTGTATGCTTCTTATGGGAGCATTCTTGAGGCCTTTGGGAGCCTCCCTCCCTCCCATGAACTGTGTGAACACACGAACAGAGGAACACTTCCATCATATTCCTAGCAGCAACTGTGTACTTCACTGCATTTGCACAACACTTCTACGTTCATTGACGTGTTTGAGGCTAACCATTCCTCTGGGAAAGTGAAAGCATTTCAAATGGGTCAGAAAAGCCAAGGCTCAGAAAGGAAATGTGTGATCTGCTCAAGATTAATTCATTCATATCAAAGCCAGCATTCCTTCACTTCCTATTCAGCGAAGCTGTTGCTTAGCATTGCCATGTGCCTGGAACCCCGGGACGGCTGTGAAGCCTGCCTGTGGGGTACAGGGGAACACTCAGATAGGATGTGTGCTCTGATCAGCTGTCCTTATTCTTGGGACAGACCAGCTGAAAAATCTCTTCCTGTTTCAACTTACCAATTGACTAGTTCCAAACTTGCTAAGACTGGCAGCTGTAGTGTGAAAGAGTCCCAGCCTCACAGTCAGCTTGTGAACAGGAAACAGGGACCTAGGGAGTCATTAGGAAAAGTCCCGGAAGCCAGAAGTTGGTGCTCTGGGGCTCGTGGCATGGACAACTCAAAAAAAGAAAACCTCATGGATAAGGTGAGACAAAGCATCTTATCCATAATAAATGCCCAAACTTTCATCTTTATTATGCATCATTTTCCCCTGTGTTATTGGAATGAATAGCCTCTTCCATTTGTGTGGTGGAAAGTAAGAGGGCCCCAGATTGATGGAGGTCTTTTCAGCCTCCGATCGGTACTCAGAGAATGACTGTTTCACTATTTACTGTATGGTCTTTGTGTTTGCTTTTATCAAGAAACTTCTTCCTTGTGTTCTTATTGACAACGTGTAGACAGACAGACAGACAGATGATTAGCCGTTTTTAAATGAGTACAGGGTGCTCAGTGGGTTCAGCTCATCCTTATGACCGTAGGAGTGCTTGGGTAGTCCTGAAACCAGTGTTCAGCCGGTAGGTAGCTCCCTGTGCCACCCTGGTACAGGGGTCCAAAGTTAGTCTGGCTCTCAGCCTGCTCCACATTCTTTTGCATATAGCTGCTCTGTCAGGAGAGAGCAGGCCTATAAATGCAGGGCTGGAAGTGGTTGAGAATTCTCTTGAAAAGAGGCAGCAATGAAAGGTAGGATCCTGATATGAAGCCCAAGGTATGAAGGTAGATCTACATTAACTGCCTGTTGAAAACAATGGCGACCAGCAGTGTTAATACAGGACTTTTCTTATTTGTTTATCTTTAGGAATTTTTGAAAATATTTTCCCCAGCTGAACTACCTCAGTCCAAAAAACCTAAAATGATTCAAACTCTGAAACTCACCAGGGTACTCAAGAAGTTCGGAGTTTCAGAGCTTTCCGGCTTGGAGGTGTTCAACCCATAGTTTCATTCCAGCTTGGGGATGCAAGTGAGAGATCTTGTTGTGATGTCCGTGGTCTTCTCGAACCTTACAGTAGTCAGTGAAATCCTCCTTTTCCTACTAGGATGGACTAAAACTATGGAAATGGTTGTGACCGAAAGAGAAAGTCTAGAAAATATTCATTTCAAAATTATTTTCTGTAATTCTGATGTGTCCAGAGAAATATTGCCTTAAAAGGAGAAGGCCTGGGGTGGTGGTGCACACCTTTAATCCCAGCACTAGGGAGGCAGAGGCAGTGGGACCTCCATGAGTTCAAGGCCTGATCTACATAGCAAGTGCCAGGTCAGCCAGGGTTATATAGTCTCAGGGGGAGAAAAAGGAAGAAAGAAAGATGGGGTAAGGGGTGAAGGCATCTGTGTATCAGAAATCATGCTTTAGGTGGCTTTTTGCCACATTTGGCTTTGGTCGGAATTACAGGCTTTCACCTGTACATTGGGTAGAGTAAACAGTTAACTCAGGTAAAGGAGAGTCTGGTACTGGCTGTCATGCAGTGTTTTCCTTGGAGACAGACGTGCCGCAGATCCCCCAGCCTACGTGTGTGAAGTATGCTTCTCTTTTCATATCACGTCCTTGACCAGTAGGAACACAGGACCCCCAAAGAGGCGGGAACTTGGTGTTCTTCTTTCCTGTGGCCCTTCATCCTCTCCTAGCACTCCTGGTATTGCCCCCTCCCATGCTCTGCAGCCTGGTACTCACCTGAACTGCACTTTCTTTGTCTCCTGCCTTATTCAGATCCCAGCTCTTCAGCCTACCTACTGTCATTTGAACCTGTCCCCCAGTTTGATTTTGTTTATCAATCGAATTGCTGTCTTTTCTTTGAAACTTTCTTTTCTTTCTCTTTTACCTGTGATTAGATGGTCTGTAAGGAAATCTCATTGCTATTTCTCTGACTGAGACATAGAACCCTAAGAGGAGAAAGAGACACAGGAAGAGCCCCCACCATTTCACCAAGGCATTCCTTGGATTGCAGAAGAGCCAGACACTCTATCGAAGTTCCCTTGACTCAGACCTGGGAGGCCCATTTCCAAGCCTGCCTTTCCTTTCACTTCTTCCTGTAACGATGGGAAAGTTAATTAACAGCTAAATCAAAATGTATTTATTACCCTTCACAATGAGATTCACTTGCATTTACATGGTTGAGGTTCTGTTACCACTAGACATAGGCTGTCAAACTTTTATTTATGCAGAATAACTATCCTGGTTGCACTAAAGTGACATCACATATGATTTTTAATTTTTTCCATGACTCAAAGTGCTCCACATTTTGAGTGTTGCAAGGTGGAGTCAGTGATGCTGCATCTGTCCACATCTGTTGAGTCTCTCCTCCACAAACTACCCACAAAAGGACATGGTCCATTTTGAAACGAGTTTGAACTTGATGAATATTGGTGACCAGTGGGGAAAGTAAATTACAGCTCACACCGCAGAAACAGGTAGCAGGGGAGCAGCGAGCGAAATCTTTCCTTTTTCTGGGCTGCTGAGAGGTGGTAGCTGTTAAAGAGCTGTCTGCTAAGTCATCCCGAGCTAATGCAAATTAACAGTTGTTTTCTTTCAGAACTGTATGACTGGATAAACATTTACCATTTGTTTCGTTTCTACTCATCTCTTAAAACAGTTGCTACAGGTCTTAATAGTAAGACTCGAAACATATAATGTATTAGCCTTGGCACATCAAAATATTGTTCATCTTCCAAACTTGAGATATTCCAGTTTGGCTTCTCACTGAGTTTATAATGTATCTGAGTGTATGTATCTAAAAACGCATCTTACTAATCTCCTGGAATTGATTTAAAAAAAAAAAAAAAGTTCCTGGAGCTTGTCACTATTCCCAGTTTCAACATGGTCTGTCACTTGTGAGATTGATGGGCATTGTGCTCTATCTCAGTCTTCGAGGGCCCTCGACACGAAATCTGAACCACTTATACTTTGGGAAAGAGGCCTATGATACTTGTGCAAATTAATAATGGGGTTAAAATGGAGCTAAAGCCTTAGCTGGGAAAGCAGTGCTCCTTGCTTTTTAAGCAAGCCTTTCTCATGCCTCGCAGGACCACCTTTTCTCATGGTGCCAGTGTGGCAACGGCCAGGGGTAAAGAATTTCACCAAGTGAACAACAGTATCTAGTAAATTTGTGTTCCGAGCTCTCCCGAAAGGTTTATTCCACTGCAGTCGTTAACATTCCTGGAGCCTGAGTCTGCCAAGCGCTTGCACTCAGTTCACAGGCTTCCAATTTAGCATGACAAAGTTGCTCCCATTTGCAAATGCGAAACCTGGAGCCCCAAATGGAGCCTCACAGTGAACTGCGCCTGGGGATGAGATCCTAGAGATACAGTATAAAGGATTATCTAGGATCATGTGGATGGTTCGCGGTTGCCTTTGTCTGGCTGCTGGGTTAGATCATTCTTGGCAAGTTGGGTGAATTAGTATCCTATTCCTGAGCCCCATTTCATTACCTAGTTTGGAACTCTTCCACGCCCTGAAAACTTCCATTGAAACGTTCATCAATGGTATTTGCATAGACAAAATGGAATCAAACTATTGACATCTTCTTTAAGAAAAACAAAAAGCAAATGTATGTGACTGGTTTGTCACAAAAGATAATTTATCCAAAGGCACCTGTCTTCTCTAAGAACTCTGCCTGAAAGGGCTTTTAGGGGGAGCCTGGTGAACTTTTTGTCTTTAAAATAAAGCTGTGTTTGAGGTAGGAGAGAAGCTTAGTTTTTGAAATGGCACAATGAATAACAAAGATCTCTTTTCACCCCCCAAAAAAGAGGCACTAAAAGGGACATTTGTTAAACTCTTGAGGAAGAATTGTACTGTTAATATAAAAGTCTAGATATAAGAAAGAGGAGCCTGGAGGAAGGGGAAGGCCAGGTACTGTTGGAGACATGCTGGCTCGGAGAGCAGCCTGTTTCGCATAGGTGGTCACAACAAGCTTGTGCTCAAAACCCAGTGATGTTTTTAGTGACCAGGACAGCAAGTCAGTAAGGGTCAGCCGAGCATTCTGACACTGGATGACCCATCCATCTCCGTACTGTCTCACCACGCCCCCAGGAGCCCATCAGTATCTTCTGGCAAACATGGGACAGGTATATCCTCCCAAGGCAAGTCAGGTGATTTGTATTTTTGGGTTTTCAGCATAGGCGGGATCTGTCATTGGTTTGGAAGCTGGCAAGCCCAGGCATTCTGTCTCTTACTGGTTCATGCTGCAGATGAGAAAAAGATTCTTCAAATAGTAGCATGATGAACAAACAGGGTTGGTTACGAGCTGGGAGAGAGAGCAGTAGGTATTTCAAGGCTGTCTATGGGCCACTTCATTGCTGTCCAAAACGGAGCTTTCCTAAGAGCTCCCTTTATAAGAAAAATACCAAGTTCCTGGTCTCCTTCTTTAGAAAATTAAAATAAGGTGTTAGAAACAGAAGTTGCCGAGTCCACAACTCCAGTTATCAAGTCTGGTTGTCTCCCTCATAGGTCAGAGTCCAAGCACTCCATTTCCTATCTGCAGCCCTCATGATATTTGAAAAGGCTCTGAAGAAAAGCAGTTGTATTGTTATTTTAAAGAACTGGGAAGCAAAATGAAGGCTCAGAAGCTTGAGTGCAGTGGTAAGAGAGCACCTGAACTCAGGCTGGAATATTCTCTCCTAATTACTGGTGAGGATTAATTAAGTACAAAGTTACAAGCCTGGAAAGAATTTCTTGATTATTTTTCTTTAATTTTTTTTCCTACCAAAAAAAAAAAAAGACCCACCCCATCATTTTCTATTTTAGCAGTTTCCACAACTTAAACATTAAATTCTTATTGTTTGATTTCTGTTATATTAGGAGTGTGTGTTTTGCAATTCTAATCTTCACGCTTTCCTTTCTTATCACTGAAGTGGGCCTTTTGAAGCTGGGAAATTTTTCATAGCAATATTGACAGTGTTCACATTTGCATGATGACAGCCAAGGAATGGAGCAGTAATTTTTGAAATTGCAGAAGTATTTAGAACACTGATAAAAGCTGAAATATATTTTTGATGGATTGAAGTTAAGCATACATGATTTTTTCCTGCTGTCAAAAGGCTCTGAATTTAGTGAATATTTGCCTGCTGCGAGAATGCAAGATTAACATCACAACCATCACCCGGGCACCCAAACCCTGCAATTTAATAGCTTTTTAGGTTCTTTCCTTTTTCTAAACAGCAATTAATCTCATTTTAGTACAATTTTCTCGTTTCTGAAGTCGCTCATTGAATCGCTGTTTTGTTCATATTTGGCTTCAGCTTCTCTGCATAGTCATTAAAGTCCCAATTAATGTCGCCTTTAGCTGAAGAGTGCTCATTTTTATTGAGAAAATGACAGTTGCTGCCATGAGTAGTGCAGTGTAATATACATTAATTGCCCTGTAACACTGGTAATTACGAGTTTTTCAAGCCTCTCAGTAAACTGTCATGCCTAGACAAGACTGTGCTAAAATAGATTACTCATTAGGGAGACCTGGCCTATTTTCTGGTGGGTTCTTAGTGTTGGTTTAAAAAAAAAAAAAATCTTGAGCTTGAACAAATAGTTGCCAAGAGCAATTTCCTCCAGCAATATTCTTGTGCTTGGTTTTTCAGCCATCACTTAAGATTGTGGTCAGAAAAGAGACAGGGTGCAGCAGATGCTGCAGATAGTGAGGCTTGAGCATCTCTTTCCGTGGCTCTCAAGAGCAGGTCTAGTGGGGCTCCATTCGGGCTTGAATAGCCTGGAACCAAAGACTGCTTCTAGGGACTGCTGGGTAAACACAGGTTAATTCCCGGGGAGATAGTCGGAAGGCAACCGGGAAGTCATACTATCCAGTCCGAATCACCGCTGTGCAGATTACCGTGAACCCGAGTAGGTGCAGAGCCCATATAGATCCCCGCGAACCCTAAAGTAGGTGCAGAGTCCTATAGATTCCCGTGAACCCTAGAATAGGTGCAGAGCCCATATAGATCCCTGTGGACCGTAGAGTAGGTGCAGAACCATTATACATTCCCATGAACCCTAGAGTAGGTGCAGAGCTGGTATAGATGGCTGTTGGCTGGAATTCTGTTTGTCTGTTTTTAAAAGATAAAACTCCTTCAATGAGAGCAGCAAAAAGCTTGCATGTGAATCTGCCAAATTTTCCACCAATGCTTTCTGGCTAGTTAGTAAGTTTAGCTGATTTTTTTTCCCCAAATCATGTTCTGAATATTTGTGTAGATATAATTTTTCTACTTCCCATTCTGACTAAGTTTCATAGTTTGGTGTTTTAATACAAAGTGAACATGAAAACCATTGGTTTCTCAGAGCTGAGAAAAGGAACTCTTCCTCAAATCCATGCCTGAAGCAGGTGTTCTAACAATCTGCTCTCGCCCTCTCTCTCTAAATGAATTTTGTCACAGCCTTTCACATTTCCTTGCGGTGACGAGCTAATGAAAGTAGATAGTACAATTTGTGCTGACCAGGTAGCAAGTGCCAGCTCACAGCTGAGGATAGCTTTAAAAAAATAAATAAATAAAGTCCAGCATCATATCAGTGATTCACCCATTACACAGCATTAATAGTGAGAGACCTTGGTGTGTTTATCTGTTTGTATTGGTGTGCATTTATCGAATTGTTTGTGACAAGACTAATTGGGGTAATTGTAGACACTGAAATTACCTGTCAGCTATATGTAACCACACTCCCTTTCTTTCTGACGAATGATGACAACTGAGGGACCCCATAGCATTACTCATGATGGCTTTTCGAGTGGTAATAAGGACAATAGGGGCCCTGGCTAATTTGACATGGACAGCCTTCACAACAAGAAGCCGGCTAAATGACTTGTCAGGAGGGGAGAGAAGTCAGAAAAGTAATGGAGTCCCCCATGGCGCTCTGACAGGGAGATGAGGCAATTTCAAGGGGAAGTGAAAAGGCTTCAGTTTGTCAAGTATTTAGAACAATCAGAGAACAGCTAGAGGCTGGAACCTGACAGTGAATCTGTGGACCATGCTAGAGGTTTCCCATAGGGCAGTTCCTTCCCGATGGCTGTGGGGTACTCAGGTTCTGTACTCACGGCACACTTCATGTCCACCAGCCAGAGTTTAGTCACCGTGATTCTGTTTTACAAAGGCCACTAGTAGTTAAGGTGACAGAGACCTAGCTATGGGGCCATGACGTGAGTCACAGTCACTAACCCGTTAAAGAATAAGGAAGAATCTGGCCCTACAGTCTGTTGGCAGCAGCCCCCACACAAGGATGGGATCAACTCTTTTCTCGTTTGTTTCTTCTGATCATATTGAGTGTTAGAGATAGGGTCTCACTGAGTAGCCCAGGCTGGCTGTAAACTTGCTCTTCTTCATACTTACTAGGTGCTGGGATTCTGGGTTTGCACCCGCATGCCCAGCTAGTGTTAACTCTTGACCGAGATCTGATACCAACTTAGTTGAGCCACCCCAAGACACAGTTGACCCCTAGCGTGCTCCTTTCTCACTTGCTGTTGGTCAGAAAGAAAGTGCAACACTGTTGTTTACAGGCCGAGACTTCTGTAAGCAGGTCTTTCCTTTGGTTCCATCATAGCTACAATGCAAGCTAGGAAACATGTGGTTTTGTATTAAAACGACCTCCTTCTCCCATACCCTGCACCCCCAAAGCTTTAAAGGTTTTGCCTTGATATATTTAATATGAGGCTAACAGGTTAGGCAGTACGTGGATACGTCTGCAGTTACCTTCTCTTCAGTTCCTGGTTTTCTATCCTTAGGGTCTATCTTGTGGAAAAGCAATCTCAAGTATCTCTCCTTGATAAGGCAGCCTCT
Source organism: Microtus oregoni (assembly GCF_018167655.1). Taxonomy (NCBI): domain Eukaryota; kingdom Metazoa; phylum Chordata; class Mammalia; order Rodentia; family Cricetidae; genus Microtus; species Microtus oregoni. Next base: position 17,133,119 of record NW_024543090.1, read on the forward strand.
CTTGGTAGGACCTCAGTTTCTTCCTGCACGTAATAAAGAAAGATGAGTAGAGGAAATGCATCCAGTTTAGAACCTCAGTGGATCTCAATAGGAACACATGTTAGGATGAGCTCAGTCTGTGGAGTATTCTCACAGCAGGGCTCCTCCATTCCTTCCCTACTATGTGCTTGAACATCCAGCAGATCCTTTAAATGAGGTAGGGATCTTTTCTGTAAAGATTTTTAAAGCCTTTAAACTGTACAGTCTTGAGGCTAGAGAGATGGCTCCCTGGCTAAGAGTGCTGACTGTTCTTCTGGAGGACCCGAGTTCAGTTCTGAGCACCAGCATCAAACAGCTCACAATGGCCTGTAACTCCAGCTCCAGGGGATCCAACACCCAAACCTAGCCTCAGCCAGCACCTGCATGTACATGGCATATTCACGCAGATACACATGCACATGTACACTTTTTCTAAATTTAAACTACAAACTCAGTGCTTTGCAAAGACAGAAACGTGTGTTCCATACACTTCCTAATGCACTGCTATATGTTTTACTTTGACATGGGACAAGGCTGCCTTCAAATTTGTGTAATATATTAATATATCATTTAATATTTCTCAATATACCTTAAAACATATAATTTTGCAGTTATTTTAAGACCCACCTATTTTAAGTTCTATTGAGCCAGGTTGCCTGGCTCAGAACGGTTGGACACTCATTCCAAGGAAATTCTCCTGAAATGTTTTTTTGTTGTTGTTGTTGTTGTTGTTTTTGGCTTTGCTTTTGTTTTGAGGTGAGAGAAGAGGTGGCAGCAGTTGTTCTTTCCCCCAGTAAAAGCAGGTGCCCACACACCCAGTCCCCTTGAAGAGGGTTGGCATGGTGTGGGGGTCTTAATGTTGCCACGGCTTGCTTCAAGAGCAGAATAGGCACTCTGCCACACCTAGACCCAGCATACTGCACACCCAATAATGGGCTCAGAGTCATGGGAGCAGCAAGACGCAAGCCCAGCCATGCAGAGTAAAGACCTAGTAATGTGCTTGGGGACCTCAGGAGCAGTGGGGCCTCCAGATGGAGGGAGAACCCCTTGCGTGTGCTTGGTGTGCACAGTGAGAATGTAACTTCAGATGCCCAGGCTGGGGGCTGCATAGGTGTCCTTTATTCTCAAGATGCACTCTCCTTTGTGAGTGACTGGGTCATTCCACTCCTAGGACGGGCGTTTCTCCACATGAGCCTTGCTTTCAAAGGATTCTTCATGGACTTCCCAAATATTTGCTCTTGGAAGCTTTTCCACTTGGGGGAAAAGTGCTTTATTTCTTTTTTTAAAAAATCATTTTAAATAAACTGTTCAGTGTTTGTCATTGAATGTTTATGTGTTCTTCACCTTCGGATATATTCCAGTTGTTTTTCATGTCTTCATATGTAGGTCCCACTCATCTTAGTAGGCTCCTTATGCTTGTGTTGTATGCCTGTGTAGTTACTTTAATAATCCCCTGTGCTGGGTGTTCTAGGATGCAGCATAAACAGCACTATACCAGACACTCTTACGAAGGGCTGAGCTGAGGTGCAGAACGCACCACAGCTTCCACCAGCACTGGTGTGGTACCGGAGCCCTGACTGCCGATTTACACATGCTCACCAAGGTCTGGGCCCCGAGCTCCAGCCTCAACCTGAGTCTGTCTTTCTGTCTTCTGTCATGAAATCTGCTAGTCTAGAGAAAGCTATGGTGCCTTCATTTTCTGTACCATGATGTGGCTTTTAGTGGTAATTCTGTTTCTCCCTTTTAATATTCAATTAAAGGAGCTGTTTTCATGACACTCAACACTCATTTATCCAGTTGTCTATTAACATATACACAAGTGTAAACAAAATGGCTTGTACACATGCATTTGTTTTCTCTTCTGTAGTCTTCAGAATTCTTAATTCATGTCTGCAGATAATTTATAGACCAGAAGGATAATGTGTGGTATTATATGAAATTAGTCATTTACCTGTGGCATAGTGTTTAAAGCGTTTTCATTTCCTACCTTCCTTCCTCTCTACCTGAAGCCTCCATCAGCATCAGAATAGGCTTTTTCTCTTGACAAAATATGTGCTCTGAGTGAATGATAATTGCTGTCATTACTACTATACTTTTTCATTTGTTTATGGTGTTTCTAAGTGTATATGTATTATGTGCACATGTGGATGGGGTGTCGCTGTATCCATGTGGAGGCCACAAGTCAACATCAGGTGCCCTCAGTCCTTCTCCACAGTCTATTTCGAGACAGGATTTCTCACTGTATCTGGAACCTTTGAACTTCCTAGTGTGGCTGACCAGAGGTCCTTCTGCCTCTTCTCTCCATGCCCAGTGCTCAGCTTACAAACACCTACCACCTCACCCTTACACATGTGCCAGGGTCCTCATGCATGTATGGCAAGCACACTACAGACCGAACCACCTCCCCAGGTGACTTTACAAGTCACTTTTACACCCACTCATATTTCTTGACGATGACGTAGAGAATAAGCAACCTGAGTTAAAGGACCACAGAGTTTTAGGGCTGCAGTGCTGTCTTAGACAAGCAGGGTCGGCATATGCTCAGACACTGCACCCTGCCCAGGCTGGGTGGCGTCACTGGATAGGCAGTTTTGATGCTCGATGTTTTACTCCCCCTCAGTTCTGCCCAGTGTGCCTGTGCCTTCCTGTGTGGCTGCTTGCCCTCAGTCGTTTGCTGAGCTATGCCTGCACCAGGCACTCCTAAGCGCTAAGGCCCTTGTCATGAGAAAGTTGTATGATCGTCCTTCAATCTCTATTTGCAGTTCCATGTCCTCTGACCCTAGAGCTCTGGACTGGGTCGCTCATTTCTCGGGACACTAGATTGTTCAGATTATCCCAAGTGGTCTCCTGCCCTCTCTCTAGTGCCTGCTAGAGCTGTCATTATAGATTGTTTCAGTCACACATAATAATTGCTTCATTGCTGGTAACTGGCTTAATATTGTCCCAGACCTCATTGGCTCTTCTTACCTCTGATTTACATATAGCATCCCAGGGCTTTCTTCGGGGCATTTATCTTTTCTCCTCCAAATGATCTCAAATGATCTGGTGACAGTGGACAGTGATTCAAGTTTTCATCAGCCCAAACATACTGTCTTTCTGCCACAAGCCAAAGAAGGGAAGACATCGCGAGAGATGCTTTCATTACTGTACTTCAAGGGGCCCTGTCATGAAGTCAAGAAGGGAAGTTCCTGAAGTCGCCCCACACTGACACTGGCAGGTGCTCTGTGGGCCACCCCATCCCTTCCTAACACCCAGACAAAAGCACCCAGCACTCTTTCCTGCCAGTCAAGCTGCACACAACCTACTGGATACGGTCTGCCCCACGCTGCCTCTCTTTGTCCCTTCGTACTCCAGGAGAAAAATCTCAAGGACTCTGCATGGCGCTAACTGCTAGGCAGCATGCTGCTAGGGAAGATTGGTTCATGGGCTCCTAAAGGAGACTGTCATTTTCATTGTGTTACAAGTAGCCCTAGAAGTTTCATTGCTCTGATAGCAGTTGTGGGCGTGGAGATCTTTGGACACAGAAGTAGTGTTGTAAATGCTGCTGGGTTTCCAGGCCGGCCTCAGAAGTCACTCACAACCAGTGTGTAGCAGTCCTCACAGGACTAAGGAAGTTTTAAAGGCTCATACTCAAAAGGATTTGAAAGTTTAAGCCAGGCAGTGGTAGAGCACACACTCTGGAGGCAGAAGCAGGTGGATCTCTGTGAATTCAAGGCCAGCCTGGTCTACAGGAGCTAGTTTCAGAATAGGCTTCAAAGCTACACAGAAACCGTCTTGGGGGAAACAAACAAGCAAACACACAAACAAAAAACACCCTGAAAGATTAGAATCCATTTGGATGCGCTGTCAGCAGAAAGACTGCTTCCCTAAATTATGACTGCCATTCACTCACCTGACTCTACCTTTGTTTCTTCTTCTTTTGTTTTGAGACAAGGTCCTGGCTATCTTGGAACTCTGTTGGCCAGGCTAGCCTTGAACTCAGAGATCTGCCTGCCTGCCTGCCTAAAGGTGTATGCCTCCACCGCCCAGCCACCCTACATTTCTAAAATTTCTTGTTCCATGAACTTTCAAGAATATTCCCAAGAAAAATTCTTACTTGAGCAGTAAGCCTTTTTCTAGAGGGTGGAGATATTAGTTAAGGCCTCTAATATATCTTTGGAAAGGTGTATGTTATATAATCTAGCAATTGTCATACATACATACATACATGATTCGTAGAAGGCATTTGCCTGTCCAGTTCTGCTCCGTGTTTCTGAACACACTCATTCAGATTGTAGCCAGTTAACATCATTAAAAAAAAAAAAAAAATGGGTTCCCCTAGAATGACTGTGCTGTCCCTCGTGCTCCTTATGGGAGTTAAAGTCGCATGAACAGATCCCACCCATTCCATTTCTGGAGACTCCATATCAAAACACTGCCTCCATTGCTTACTGCCATCACCTCACACTGTACCCTCTCCCCCATAGAGTAGCGAGAAAGCTCATCCAGGGCCATCCCTTCCCATCTGCATGTGTTTAAAGAACTTGGGAGGTCACATCAACTTCCTTGTTTTGTTTTGTGCCATAGACACCTCGAACATGTGCAATGGTGTTCCTAAGTTGGAAGCCATCTGAGACTACATAGCATGATTCTGAGTGGTCAGAGGGCCTCTCGCCTAACATCACATGGCCAGTGAGTTAGATCCCAACAGTCACACACACAGTGTGCACCACACACACACACACACACCCCTCCTTCCCTACTTTTTACTGGGTTATGCAGATTTTTGACAGGTTATAGGAGTTGCTATATATTTTTTGGTATTGATTGCTTGCCAGGTATGTATCAGCTTTGTATTACTATGGAAGAATCTCTGAAATGGCCAACTTAATAAGGCACATGATTTATTTTGGTTGTATAGGTTTCAAACTATGGTTACTTGGTTCTGTCATTTGGGGCCTTTTAGAACATGCATGACAACTGCATGTGGCCAAGAAAATCTGATTTCCTCGTGGTGTCTGAGAAGCACAGCAAGATGGGAAAGGATTGCTTCCTAGTCCCTTCCAGGGCACATTCCTTTAGCCTGACTTCCTTTTCAGTAGCGCTACCCCCCAAAGGTTCCGCCACCTTCCGAAACACCAGAGGCTGGGGACTGAGCCTCTGAGAGACACTTATGGAAGCCGTATAGCAGATGTGTCTGGTTGGCAGATACTCCCTCTGGTTGAGGAAGCTCTTTAGTTTGCTGTCATCCCTGTCCATCTCTGGTTTTGTTACCTCCCCATCCAATGTCAGTCATTGTTTGAGAGGCCTCCTCCTATGCTTTCCTTTAGGAGGGTCAGAGTTTTAGGTCTTATGTAGTCTTTAAACCCATGTTAGCTAATTTTTGCATCATATATTGCATCTAGATCTCAAGAGTGTTATAATTTTAGGTTTTGTGTAGTGTTTAAGTTCCTTTTTAGCTGATTTCTGTGTATCATCTATATGTCTAATTTGATTCTTTCCTGCATGAATCTCTAGGTTTGCCAGTACCAGAAGACTGGTCTGTACCTGTGATACTCAGGGCCCTTCCCATGTTAGAGCTTAGGAGTCGGCCTGAGATCCACATCCTCTGTGAAACGACCTGAGTATCGGAGAGTCAGTCTAAGCCTAACCAGGTCCAGCCTTGGCAGCTTGTTAGAAAGGACTGTAGTCCCCCAGCGGCAGACTCCTCCCCTTTCGTGGAAGTGGCTTTACAGCATCTCACAGTGACTTCACATCTGCTGAGTTCTAGTTGGGAAAGCTGTTTTGAAAGTTGACACAGTTAAATGTTTGTTGTGTGTTTAGAAATGTATTAGTCACAGTATAGACACAGAAGCAGCTGGGCCTCCTGCTCCCACCTGTTCAAACCACTGAGGCAAAGCCACCTGGAAGTATTCACACCCACGCAAGTAATTGGGCCTTTACCCTTTATAACTTTGCTTTCTTAAAATTCAGCAACGAGAACTTCGCTCTCTCCTGAAATGCCCTCAGCTAGCGGGGTTTGGCCTGTGTGCACAGTGACATGCAGGTCCCATGCATCCCCGCTGAGATGAGAGGCAAGAGTAGAAGCACGGTACCCAGTTTGGAAGAGGAGGATGAGGAACGAATGGCTTCTAATTTGCCCCATACCAAGGAGCAATTTCAAACGGCCAGTCACCGGTTGGGAGGTCTATTCCTGGGAATCTTTGATTCACTTTCTCCACGGGAAATCACTTGAGGGAGATGCAGTTCCGGGTGTCTTGTGCTAGCACAAATAAGAGGCTTTGGTCCTATCACCTGACATTGCTTCCTGCTTCCCCAAAGACCGCACATTCTCAGGGATGTCAGATTTCATAGGAAGTCAGAGGTTAGAGGGAAATTTCGCATGAACCACCAGATCCATGGTGCAAACTATAAGGAGCCTTGAGCCTTGTGGAGAGAGTGGTGTGTGTCCTGTAGCCTCTGTCCTGCTGACTCCATGAAAGTGTGGCTGAGCAGGGAAACCAGGCAGGCAGAACTCAGGCTTCGTCTGGCGCCGGTGTGGGACAAAGAGGAAAGACTGAAGACATCTGAGAACGTCAAAGGACCCAGACTCTTCAAAGGAAGAGTTTCTCCAAAAGCCTTTGACTCCAGCTCCGCATGTCTGAGTACCGAGGTTGTCCTTGTTGCTTCAGTCGTGTTCTAGATGCATCTGTAATGTGAATTAGAACTGGTTCCCAGCATCTTAGGAAAGCAGGTTCCTAGATCAGTCGTGTTCTAGATGCATCTGTCATGTGAATTAGAACTGGTTCCCAGCATCTTAGGAAAACAGGTTCCTAGATCAGTCGTGTTCTAGATGCATCTGTAATGTGAATTAGAACTGGTTCCCAGCATCTTAGGAAAACAGGTTCCTAGATCAGTCGTGTTCTAGATGCATCTGTAATGTGAATTAGAACTGGTTCCCAGCATCTTAGGAAAGCAGGTTCCTAGATCAGTCGTGTTCTAGATGCATCTGTCATGTGAATTAGAACTGGTTCCCAGCATCTTAGGAAAACAGGTTCCTAGATCAGTCGTGTTCTAGATGCATCTGTCATGTGAATTAGAACTGGTTCCCAGCATCTTAGGAAAACAGGTTCCTAGATCAGTCGTGTTCTAGATGCATCTGTCATGTGAATTAGAACTGGTTCCCAGCATCTTAGGAAAACAGGTTCCTAGATCAGTCGTGTTCTAGATGCATCTGCCATGTGAATTAGAACTGGTTCCCAGCATCTTAGGAAAACAGGTTCACAGATCAGTCGTGTTCTAGATGCATCTGTCATGTGAATTAGAACTGGTTCCCAGCATCTTAGGAAAACAGGTTCCTAGATCAGTCGTGTTCTAGATGCATCTGTAATGTGAATTAGAACTGGTTCCCAGCATCTTAGGAAAGCAGGTTCCTAGATCAGTCGTGTTCTAGATGCATCTGTCATGTGAATTAGAACTGGTTCCCAGCATCTTAGGAAAACAGGTTCCTAGATCAGTCGTGTTCTAGATGCATCTGTCATGTGAATTAGAACTGGTTCCCAGCATCTTAGGAAAACAGGTTCCTAGATCAGTCGTGTTCTAGATGCATCTGTCATGTGAATTAGAACTGGTTCCCAGCATCTTAGGAAAACAGGTTCCTAGATCAGTCGTGTTCTAGATGCATCTGCCATGTGAATTAGAACTGGTTCCCAGCATCTTAGGAAAACAGGTTCACAGATCAGTCGTGTTCTAGATGCATCTGTCATGTGAATTAGAACTGGTTCCCAGCATCTTAGGAAAACAGGTTCCTAGATCAGTCGTGTTCTAGATGCATCTGTCATGTGAATTAGAACTGGTTCCCAGCATCTTAGGAAAACAGGTTCCTAGATCAGTCGTGTTCTAGATGCATCTGTCATGTGAATTAGAACTGGTTCCCAGCATCTTAGGAAAACAGGTTCACAGATCAGTCGTGTTCTAGATGCATCTGCCATGTGAATTAGAACTGGTTCCCAGCATCTTAGGAAAACAGGTTCCTAGATCAGTCGTGTTCTAGATGCATCTGTCATGTGAATTAGAACTGGTTCCCAGCATCTTAGGAAAACAGGTTCCTAGATCAGTCGTGTTCTAGATGCATCTGTCATGTGAATTAGAACTGGTTCCCAGCATCTTAGGAAAACAGGTTCACAGATCAGTCGTGTTCTAGATGCATCTGTCATGTGAATTAGAACTGGTTCCCAGCATCTTAGGAAAACAGGTTCCTAGATCAGTCGTGTTCTAGATGCATCTGTCATGTGAATTAGAACTGGTTCCCAGCATCTTAGGAAAACAGGTTCCTAGATCAGTCGTGTTCTAGATGCATCTGTCATGTGAATTAGAACTGGTTCCCAGCATCTTAGGAAAACAGGTTCCTAGATCAGTCGTGTTCTAGATGCATCTGTCATGTGAATTAGAACTGGTTCCCAGCATCTTAGGAAAACAGGTTCCTAGATCAGTCGTGTTCTAGATGCATCTGTCATGTGAATTAGAACTGGTTCCCAGCATCTTAGGAAAACAGGTTCACAGATCAGTCGTGTTCTAGATGCATCTGTCATGTGAATTAGAACTGGTTCCCAGCATCTTAGGAAAACAGGTTCCTAGATCAGTCGTGTTCTAGATGCATCTGTCATGTGAATTAGAACTGGTTCCCAGCATCTTAGGAAAACAGGTTCCTAGATCAGTCGTGTTCTAGATGCATCTGTCATGTGAATTAGAACTGGTTCCCAGCATCTTAGGAAAACAGGTTCCTAGATCAGTCGTGTTCTAGATGCATCTGTCATGTGAATTAGAACTGGTTCCCAGCATCTTAGGAAAACAGGTTCCTAGATCAGTCGTGTTCTAGATGCATCTGTCATGTGAATTAGAACTGGTTCCCAGCATCTTAGGAAAACAGGTTCACAGAGAGCGGAAGGGAAAAAGAGGCATGCCTGAGCCTTCTGGGACAGCAGGAGACAGCAGCCATAGGAAGTCCCCTCACATGACCTAAACAGTACAGGTAAGCATGTCGTCCTTATTACCTCTCAAGGTGGTGTATCAGTCAGTGCCCTCCAAAGACACAAAAACAGAAGGTTATATGGGTACATATATTTGTCTTGAGGTAGGTTTTTTTCTGTGAAGCTTACTCTGGCCCTAAGCTTGCCATCCTCCTGCCTCAGTCTCCTAAGAGCTGAGTTTGCAGAAGCACACCACCACGCTGGGTTATGTGTAGATGATGCTGAGGGCTTGAGCCTGGCTCCCCTTATAGAAGCTGTCCTTATAGAAGCTGCAGGGTAGGCCTGCAGGCTGGAACCTCAAGCAGCATTCAGGAAATGGGCCCTTCTCCTCTGCAAATGTGGTTCAATCTGTCAGCTGATTGAACGACTCACACCCACCTGACTAGCAGGTGCTCTGCCTTCTTTAAAGTCACTGTTTCTTGATAATCACCAGAACGCTATCACAGCCAGGACTAGCTTGGTGAATGGCTCAGTCAGTGGGCACAGTGTAGAGTTCAGCTGTCACAGCGAGGTGCTCTTGCCACCTTTCTGCCAATGAGGAAACATGAAGCTCAAACAAACACTGTAGGATGCTTTACTGAGAGTGACTGTCATCTGCAGGCCAGCCCAGCCTTAGGTCTGACTCAAGAGAGCAGCTCTACAGGTTGCTTGCTGCCTTTTGGGGACACCATCTACAGAGGTCTGTCGTCTCGGGTTGTTAGAAAATATCTTGTCACCTGTCTCAAAGAAAACTCATCTCCTCTCACCTCCGTCTCTTTTCCCTTGGCTTTTAGCTCCCCTTCCACATGTTTGTCTTCCCCACTCAGCCTGCCTTAGTTGCCTTTTCTATTTTTCTCTCAGTTTTAGTTCATTAGCCTTTAAAACAATTATCACTTCCTAAAATTAAAATTGTAAAAGGAGGTCAGGCAGTAGTGGCGCACACCTTTAATCCCAGCACTCGGGAGGCAGAGGCAGGTGGATCTCTGTGAGTTCAAGGCCAGCCTGGTCTACAAAAGCTAGTTCCAGGACAGGCTTCAAAGCTACAGAGAAAACTTGTCTCAAAAAAAAAAAAAAACAAACAAACAAAAAATGTAAAAGGAAAGGGGCAAATGAGGAAGCTAGTAGATGGAATTGTGGCTGATCCAGGGTCTCTAGTAACAACCCTGGTTTGATCAGGGTGGGGAAATCACCAGTGGAGTTGGGGGTGGGGTCAAAATCAGAGAAAAGGACAAAGAGCCGGAGCGAGAACTCAGTCTTAATGTCGTGCAGGAGACGGTCTCTTCCTGGTGATATCTAACAGTCTAGGCTAACTCTTGGGCCTATAGGGATGCTGTCCAATTCTGTTAGGCATGTTCTTGTCAAGTGCCAGAGCAGAGCATCTCAAGCTGCTGTATGTCAGAGCCCCTCTGCTGCACAGCAGGACCCCACACTCCACAAGGCAGCCTCTCCGGAGCTCAGTCCAGGAGCCGGGCTGGCGGAATCTCCAGGTATACAATCGGGCAGCACAGTGTGAAAAAGTGATGCCTGCGCTGAGAGTGGGTCGTGGTAGGAAGTCACCTCAGCAGTGACCTTACAGAAGGAGGGCAGAGTGGAAGGCAAGCTGAAAGCTCGGGCATTCCGTATCGCATCCTGGGTGACGTGACTTTTCTTAGTGCCCCCACTGGGAAGGATAACCAGTAGTAGTTATATGAGCACATGTCCGTACACAGGCATGCTAACAGTGGATCTGTTTCAGCTCTCTTTCTGTTGCCTTAATAAAAACACTAACCAAAACCAGCCTGGGGAGGAACTGTTCATCCCTGAGGGAGGTCAGAGCAGGAACCCAAGCAGGAGCCTAGAAGCAGAAATTGAAGCAGAGACCAGGAAGGAATGCTGCTTACTGGCTTACTTAGCCTGTTTTCTCAGATTACCTAGAACCACCTTCCTGGAGGCAACACTACCCACCATAGGCTTCCCCTGCCTCCACCCCCTATCAGTTATTAATCAAGAAAATGTCACACAGGCGTGCCCATTGGCCAATCTGATAGATAAAATTCCAAAACTGAGGTTCATCGTAAGTGACTCCAGTTTGTGCCAAGTTGACCAAAACTGATCGGACTCTTGTAAGATTCCAATTCATGTAGCTTGGGGCTGACCTGGGAACGTATTTGTAAACCATCCCAGTTGATTCCCATGTGCAGCAAGGCCTGCAAGCCAAAGTTCTAGACTGAGACTGACCCGTTGCTTTTAGCCCCACTGCAAGGCAGTGGTGCCTGAGCAAGGTCTGCATTGCCCAGCGGCTGGCCCTAGCTTCCATACGTGATCCTCCCATAAAGATCGCATGGGGCAAATGACTAAATTCAGCAGACCTGTGCACCGACGGCTTTTAAAGAAATCTCCCCAAAGCACTTACTTCCAGGACAGAGTTAGAGACCTCCATTGGTTCTTCTTTTCCAAAATTTGGCACTGTTAAAATAATGCTGCTAACAACATATGCTTTCAAAGTAGAATGTATAGTATTTGTCTCCAGTTCTAAAATCCCCAAGGCTCTGAAAACCAACTTTGAAATAAAGTAAAGCCCAAAACACATTTGGCCACAAAATCCAAGCAGCACTCATGTTGGCCCTCTTAGAAACTTAATTTAACTGTCTCGTGGTGCAAAAAGTCCTCTGTTTAGCTTTAGAAATATGAGGATACTTGGTGACAGGGTGGTGCTTTGTTCATGGTGGGCGTGACGTCATATGCAATATTTTTCAACTTCTAAATCTGATAAGTGTAACTCTCAGAGCCTTCTGGCCTATGGAGTTCAGATAAAGGGTTGTGGCCCTGGTTTACTTATGTGATTCGTTCCCTGAGGACCTACCCTGATCCAGGGCAGCAGCCTCACCCCACAGGTCAGCTGTACTCTCACCATGGCCTTGTTTGAATTACCCTGACAAGCGATGACATTCATCTCAGCAGGAACCAAGTCAGTTCTGCCTACCATGGCACCGGTATGCCTGGCCGTGAGCTTGGCACAGTCAGGCTCCAGGAAACGCACGTTGAGGGAACACAGGGACGGACCATAAGCTGCTTCCTCTGGCTTCATGCTCTTAACAGTCTTTTCCCTAAGTGCTAGGAGCACCCTAGTGACATCTGTGTGACTAGGTCACTAAATTCTAAGAGAATTAAGTTGAAGGTGGGAAGATACAACTTTAGACAGTGGGTTGATTTCTCCGGTAGGAAAGAAAAACCTCTGTGACCCCAAAAGTAATGCCATTGCAAGAAACAGACTGTAGCATGGGGTAATGTTTGGATTTCAATGATACAGCCTGCTCATGACTTCCATGTTGGATGGCACAGCTCTAGATCTTGAACTCAGGCGTATTTCATTCTGACATACATGGGGCGCTGTCTAAGCCCAGGAGACATCACTAAGCTCCAAAGAAGGGATGAAGTCATTCCAAGCAGAAAAAGACCAAGTGATGCAAATGAAATCAGAAGATGGAAATGCTAAAGACATGGGTATACTCGGAGAACCATTCCCGGTCCTGTATATCAGACACCAGTGTCCCCTAGATGGGATGTAGTGGAAAGGAGGGAAAAGTGAGTGTTCCGAGAAGCAAGGTCCCCAGACTCTTGCTCACCTAGGACAGAAGCTTGGACTTTGCCACCTGTAGATGTGTGTCACAGGGGTTAATAATAAGCCTGGTATCAGAATCCACTTGGCAGGTGAGCCTTTCAGGCCTCCAGCCAGGGGGAAACCGTCTGCCCAGGTTCTGTAATCTCAGCTGCTGTTCCAGGGTTGTTTAGAAACCTTGAGAAACGATTTTCTGTTCCACCCCTTACCATCTCTTGTCCTTGGTGCCTCTGGCAGTCACTTTCTCCATACCAGAAGCACAGTGTGGCATGGAGGCCCACCGAGTTAAACTGGGAACTGCCTTCTAACCTGTCGCTAGAGGTGGTTACTACACAGCACAAAGAAGTGGGGACATGCTCTCCTGGACACGTGGATCATGGGCCAGCCTGCAGCAAACATAGCTCACCAATAGGTTTGCTCTGAGGACAAGGCAGGCTCAGCTGCGCCAAAGGCACCTACAGACATGGGGTCTCTCTCTTTGTGTCTTCCACCCAGTTCTTTCCGAGGGCTAACAAACCTCAAACTGCCTGACTCAAAACAGAAACACCACTTCTCCGGTTTGTTGTTTCATTTGTTTTCAGATTGAACTTGAACTATTGAAGGCAGTGTTGGCACCGCGAGTTTGTCCTGTGCACGTCTGAAGAGAATGCAGAGTATTGATCTTCACAGACCCCAGGCATTTGAATAGAAATTAGACCAATAATTTAACTTCAATTTCCAAAAAAGCCTTTCCTGGAAGAGCTGTCACATTGTGTGGTTTTTCCTTGTTATTAAAAGAAGGTGCTGGGTGCTGGTGGGTTTCTCAGAGTCTGAGTCAGCGTTGATTTGAGATTTTGTTGAAGAATCATTCTGAGCTTGGCCCATGCAAGGTTTGTGACACGTGGGCTGACTCCCATGTGCTCTACGGGGACAGCTCGCAGTTCAAGCACCGATTTCTAGAAAAACCAAAGAAGCAAAAAGGAAGTAAATCTACTCCTTATCTAAGTCTGGGGCCCAGATTCTCGCAGTTACTGCTGATGGCTGGGGTTAAACTGCCCCTTGACAACTTGTAAAGCTCTTTGTCTTACACAGCAAGAAAATCAATGCCAAATTATCTCAAGAATATTATTGATGACCTAAGTGTCATTTTCTGTTTTTATTACTTCTCATTGTATTTGGCTTGTAATTCAAACCACTTTCTAATTAATTTGGTTTGGCTCAGTCGGAATAGAAAAAGCGAACTATCTAATAGGTGGCACGTGTTGCCGAGAAACCTACAAGTTCCTTATTTCCCCAAGATCAGTCACCCATGAAATAACTTACCAAACTTTTGTTTTTCTAGCAAATTCTCAAGAAATACAATAAAATTAAATTTGTCTAGTCCAGAGAAGCGGGAAGAAGCCTGAAGAGCAGAAGTGACCCAAAAGCCCAGCTTTATCTGCTCTAATCTCTCCTCTGGTTGTTAAAATATCCCGAGGCACTCGATCCTGTTGCATTTTAATTTCAAAGCCATGTGTTGAGCTAGCAAAGAGCACGTGTTCCTGATTTGGACTCCGGCTGTTAAGCAGAATTCAGGGCTGGCTGGGACAGGGTCTCCAGAAGGTCAAAGGCCTAGAGCCTACATCTTGGTTAGCCCTTACCCGTGTGGAAACCAGAAGCCTAGGTCAGGACACCAGTGCCTGCGACAGGCCCGGGTTAGATTAGACCTACCCATATCAACTACACACAGAGTGCGCTTAACCTTTCGACTCCTGCGTTTGGATGCGTCTTTATTTTTCAAACAAAAAGATGGATGTTATTCTACCAAAGTCTTGGATCAAGAGCAGAGACGTAGAACATACATCTTTGCCGTTTCCTCTACTGCCGCATTTCTGTAGGGACAGTAATACAATACACATGAAGAAGTATTTTATCTGCTTTCCAATCCATACGCTTGATATCTGCAGAAAACTACTTTTTAATTGTATATGGTTTTTTTTCACTTTTGAATGAGAGTTTAATATTTTCCTTTGACCTCCATCTACAATTACGCATTCCTTTTATGTAGTTGTTCATTCACTTGTGGAAAGAGCGACAACTACCCTGAGAAATTTTATTTCTTTCTATTCCTCCAAGTGTGTGGCTTAGATAGTACCTTTAACGTTATTTCACTTACTCAGAATATCTGCCTTAACTCTTAAGGAATTAACCCTAAGCTTCTAACGACATAAAATGCTAGCTTTCTAGAAGCACATCTTCAAATTCAATCTTTGCTGTTCTCCTTAGGAGACTGGCCAAGCCTGTGACTTGCAAGGCACACCAGCCTTGCCTCTCTGGTTGAGCATCTTCCCGGGACGTCTATGGCCCTTTGGTGTCTATGGGACGGACTTGAGGTGTTAATGACAGACCGGTCTTTGGAAAAGGATCAGACTCCAAAATGGGGTTTGGACCGCCTGTTCTTTCATTTATTTTGTGGTCATCTCTGGAGACCTACCTTGGGAGCAGAGATAGCAGTGTCCTCTAGAAACAACCAAGTTTCTGCTTTACTTCTCCAAGTTCTTATCTTCAGCCATGGATGGCTGGAACAGGGTTTTTATCTTTAATCATGCACTCATTGTAGCCTTCAAGATGTAACTATTCCTTACTTTGAAGGATGTCTCTCCTATGGTTGCTTTGTCTCTCTCTGTTGTGCAGGTAGTCCGTTAATAAGCTTTCTCATGTGACATTTCTAGAATCCTGGCCCAAAATGGGGGGGGGGGGCAGGAGGCAGCAGAGACCCTTCAGGAGAAGTAATTCTTTCCCTGAATAAAGGGAAGATAAATTGAGCGCATTTTAATGATATTAAAAGTAGTTGTCAGTCACTCCAACATAGTGATCTCTCTCTCTCTCTTTTCTTCCTCATTTAAATGACA
Source organism: Microtus oregoni (assembly GCF_018167655.1). NCBI lineage: Eukaryota > Metazoa > Chordata > Mammalia > Rodentia > Cricetidae > Microtus > Microtus oregoni. The sequence goes on from NW_024543090.1 coordinate 17,148,571, forward strand.
TCAAAATCTTAGAGCATTTTGAAACTTTTCTGAAACATGAGGGAGGCTTCTTTGCCAATTCATGTTCGTTTAGGGGTAATTTTTAAATTTTCTGTTACATTCGTAAACTTAGAATTTCAAAAACTACTGCCTGAAATGATATTTTTATCATTTTGTCTCAATATTTTGGATGCCACATTTTTCATCTTGACATTATAATATTTTTAAAAATTATTCTGAATTTGATATTTACCAGGAAAAAATACTCACCAGCAGAGATCATCATTATCTTGTTGATAAGACATGTTTGTAGTAGTGTTCAGTTTACTGAATATGTATTTGATAGATCAGTCAGTCCCATCAACCAAGCCCTACATGTGAAGATAATAAAGGCATCCTGTAATGATGGCTGAGCTGAGTCCCAAGGAAGGGAGTGGATGGCACAGTAGGTTAAGTGGTTGTCACAAAATATGAGGACTCAAGTTTGAATTTCCAGAAGCCATGTAAAAGACAGGATGTGGTAGCGTCCTGGAGTAATCTGGTCAGCCAAACTAGCCAAATGGTGGACTTCAGGCCAGTGAGAGACCCTGTCTTAGACACTGAGGTGGAAGAGCTGTGTGTGATAGCAAACACCTTTAATTCTAGCACTAAGGAGGCAAAGACAGATAGATCTCTATGAGTTCAATGCCAGCCTGTTTACACAGAAAGTTCCAAGCTAGCCAGAGCTACTGTGTGAAACCCTGTCCCCCAACCCCACTCCGCAAAATGGAAGGGATATAGCTCTATGGCTCAATGATCAGATGTCTGCCTGGTGAGGACCTAGGCTTTATACTGAACTTTTAAGTAAAAGGAAGTGGGACCAACTGAGAAACATATTCAATGTCAAATTCTGACTTCCACTTCCACACACACCTTCTTACACATGAATACACACGTACACACAAACAAGTATCAGGGAGATATATGATATTTTAGTAATTTTCTCAGTTCTATAGCTTAGCAACTACCAATAACATCATAGCCTCCTTACAGTCGTTCTGTTCCGGACACACCCTTTCAGAGTTACTCCTGATTGATTTTTAGATCTGAAAGCAGCAGTCCAGTAGCCAATCTTGCCCTCCCCCTTTTCAGTTTCAGCGTTGCCAGCTCACCAGCCCTCAAGACCACACGCTCTTAGCTGACAGCGCATCAGTTTTCAGACATTGAATGTGTGGCTGTTGGGTACCAGACTCCCTTGTAGACAGTGCTTCTGTCTGTAAAAATGGTTGGTAGTTCTGATGGATAATAACTGTACGAGGGAGTTAGCACTGGAATTAGACTTCTCAGAAAAGCTTGGGTGGGGCATGGAGACATGGCTCAGCAATCAAAGAGGACCTGGGTTCAATTCCCAGCATCCACACGGCAACTCACAATCATGTGTAACTTCAGTTTCAAGGGATCCGATTCCCTCTTCTGCCCTCTTTAGGCATCAGGCATGCTTGTGGTTCACCTACATACATGTAGGCAAAACACCCATACACATAAAAATAAATAAGATCTTTTTTTAAAAAAATCTGTCTTTACTTAATTAATAGTAGAATGTGTTCATGCCTTGTGGAGAATTGCATTGTTCTGCCTACTCAGAAATATGATTCTGCATACCAAATACCAACTTAACACGAGCCTGGCTTAGACTGACTCTAAGCCCCCTAACATCCTTCTGTATAAATTTCCAGAGATAGCTTCCAAGTCAGGCTCTCCTTTACTTCTCCTCGCTGCTCTTAGGACGCTATGAGCAGATAGACCTCCAAGGGATGTCTCGGGGGAGACTCCAAGAATAGGAAAATGTGAAGGACATAAACCTGGGAGGCAGCCGAAGACAGTGGAGACAGACCAGGGAGATCTGCTCTCTCATGATGGTGCGTGGACTTCAGACTCCTTTTCATTGTGGCTGCTGTGTTTCACGCTCTGCCAACAGCTTTTCTTGCTGTGTTACCTTTAAAATACTTTAATGCAGCTCCCTTCCTCCATATTCTCAGCAATTGTTTCATTCCTCCCCTTGTATTTATCCCAGGGAAGCAGGATATGAGACTTGATTGTGAAGTGCTTCTTAGCATTAATCAATAGCACCTTGAAGTTCTCCGGTTTAATTTGTATGTATTTATCTTGGACGATCGTCCACATCTCTCTAGCATGCAATTCCGTAGTTGTCTGGATGTTGGCAGGTTTTTCTGGGTGGGAGTGGAGGAAGTTGTATTTTTAGCTGTCGTGATTCACTTTGTGAACTCACTAGTCTGTTCTCCAGTTGATTTACTGCATATGGAACCCACTCACTCTGAGTACACCCTACAATTTCAGTGGTTTACAAAACCAATAAAAATACAAAATGCTGAAATAAATATTTAAGATTCCTTTTCTGCATCGTGCTAAAGATATGATGAGAGTAACTTTTAAAAGAAAGTATTTGCACTTGAGGAATTCAGGTAAAAGTCATGAAGCTATAATTAAAAACAGAGTTATGGGGGCCAAGGAAAATTGGGGGGAAAGTAATTAAATTTCACTATTTGTCTTATTTTTGCCTTCGATCCACTTGCACGAAGTTGGACGTGAGGGAGAAGCAAGCACAGCATGTGTTGTCATTTTACGGCCGATTTCTGTGTTTCAGTTTGGCATGTCTGCCAGGTGGCCGTGTGTCGCCACTTGCTGCATCAGGACCCGTCTCAGCACAAGGCCAGGGAGAAACCAGGACCAAATGGTTAGAGGTCCCCAGAGGGGGGGCCTCTTGCTGTCTGACTTCTAGGTGCTTCTCCAGCAGGAATGAGTGCCTGCCTTCCTCACTGCCTCGTGTGCTACTTCACCAAAGCCATCGCACAGCACAGCCTCTGCCTGGTGCCAGCTTCCTCTCTCTCCCCCTAGAGTCTTTTCCATAGGCTGGGGCCTAGTGAACCAGCTCATTGCTTCTCCACAGTGGCTAACACCTCAGAATTAATGGAAGCAGCTGCTTCAAACGTAGATTACTAAGCTCTCACAGACCGACTAAATCAAACCATGCCTGAGGCCTAGAGAGATGTCCTTTGTCTCCCCAACCTGTCCTTTGATAGGTGCCTGTCATTGGTTTAGTGGAACTGTTGATGTGATGGGGAACGAACCAGAAATTCTGGGGCCTGTTGGACATGAGTTCAAGTAAGCACCTGTGTTTATTGAACTTCACAGTTGTAGCCTCTTCGGCAAAGATGTTGGAGGAAAGGGTGCATGAAGGTTTGGGAAACAACCAGCTCACCTGGTACCTCAGGTAGTCTGGATCTGGTCATCTGAAAATGGCCCAGTGGGACAGACAAGTTCCCTGAGTGTGTTAGCCAGCTCTGTGTAGGTTGCAGTCCTCTGGAGAACCAGCAGGTTTCTCCCTCCCCTCAAGTGAGTTGTCTGTGTTTGATCTGGAACCCTCCATCATTATTCATGCTTACAATCATTCCAAATAGAGAATGGGTCTCAGTTTCCTGCACACTGTAGCACCTATTCCATTCCCTGAAAACCCGCAGGCCCCTCTGGCCAGGGAAGCAGGTACACCAAGTGTAGGTCGTCATTTCTCACTGTGCTCGTCTAAATCCAATCCCCAAGTCTAATCCCCAGCTGTGTAATAGCTTCTCCTTCCTCTCTGCCCCATCTCCAGTCAACCACACAGATCTTCCTCTCTAAATTTCCCTCCCCTAATTCAATGCTTTATACAGCTCCCCCAATCCCAGCAAGAACTTCCTGAAAACCTTCAAGCCCCTCCATCCAGGCCAGCAGGTACTGAAGTTCTTCCCCTCCCCCTTAGCTCCTCCAAAACCAACCCCTAATTTGATCCCCAGCTCTATAGCAGAACACCTGTCGCAGCCTCCTGTTCCCTAGGCCCCCATGACCAGTGGGTCACACAGATATGCCCCTCCAAGCTTCCTTCTCCTACTCATTGCTTTATCCCAGCCCCCAACCCCAACAGGTATTCCCCGGGAACTTCCACACCACACTAACCAGCAAAGCTGGTAGGCCAGCTGCAGATCTTCAACTCTCCTCCAGGTTCTTGCCCAGCTCTGTAGCAGACTACCTGCTGCTGCCTCTCCCCGCTCGCTCACTGAGGGCGTCCCCATTCTAAGGGGAGTAAGTAAGCAGGTCCTGGTGGTACATCTGCTTTCTCCTTCCTATGGACCCCCTCCTAGCTCATCCCATTCCTAAGCAACAGATTCCAACACCTAGGGAAACATTATACCTGGAGCCTGCAGTGGCCACACCTAAGGATCTCAGAAAAGTTTCTTACCAGGCGTCACACTACCACTGCACTCTCTGAAAAAGCAGAGAGCGTAACAAAAACCAAGAAACAAAACACCTACCCTACCGAAAAGACAAGACCAGATATCAGCACCTAGAGTTACAATCTTCATCTTCCCACACGCAGATACCTAATGCTGCATAAAAATACAATAAATAACAGCCAGGATACCGTGTCTCCACTAGACCCCAGCAACCCTACCACAGCAGGATCCGAGTATTATAGCATAGCTGAAACACATAACAAAATTCCTTAAAATAGCTTTTGTGAACATGGCAGAGATCCTTAAAGCTAAATGGATAATAAACCCTTTTTTAAAAAAAAAATCTACGAAAATATAAGCAAACAGTGAAAGGAAGAGAATTAAACCATTCAAGACTTGAAGGTTGAAAGAGAATCAATAAAGAAAACCCAAATTGAGGGAAATCTGGAAATGAAAAATGTAGGGATTTGAACAGGAACCTCAGAGACAAATCTCACCAATAGAATACAAGAAACAGAAAGGAGAATCTTAGGCATTGGAGACATAACACAAGACTAACTGGATACCTCACTCAAAGAAATTGATAAATGAAACAAAAAGAAAAATCTGGGACATTATGAGTTGACAAAATCTAAGAATAATAGGAATAGAGGAAAAAGAAAATCCCAGGTCAAAGGCGCAGAAAATATTTTTAAAACACTCATAGAAGAAAATTTCCCTAACCTAAAAAAGGAGAAACCTATCAAGGTACAAGATGCATGCAAAATACCAAATGGACTAGACCAGAGAATAATCATAATAATCAAAACATTAAGTGTACAGAACACATAGAATATTACAGGCTGCAAGGGGAAAAGATTAAGTAACATATAAAGGTAGACTCAGTAGAATAGCATCTGAGGACTGGAGAGATAGCTCAAGGATTAAGAGCATTAGCTGCTCTTCCAGAGGCCCTGGATTCAAATCCCAGCACCCACCGGGTGTCTCACAACCATCTGTAATGAGATCGGGTGCCTTCTTCTAGCCTGCAGGCAGAACACTATACATAATAAATAAATAAATCTTTAAAAAAGAAATAGCATCTGACTTCACAATGGAGACTCCAAAAGCAAGAAGAGGCTGGATAAATGGTCTACAGACTCAAAGAGACCACAGATGCCAGCCAGCCCAGTCTACTGTATCTTCCAAAACTGTAAATCATCATAGGTGGAGAAAATAAGACATTCCATTATAAAATCATATTTAGCTTGGGGGGGTGGTACATACCTTTAATCACAGCACTCAGGAGGCTGAGGCAGGTGAGTCTCTGTGAGTTCAAGGCCAGCCTGGTCTACAAAGAGAGTTCCAGAACAACCAGGGCTATCACATAGAGAAAGCCTGCCTTAAATATATAGATGAATGAATAAATGAGTAAATAAATAAGCCCAAATTTAAACAATATCACAGAGAAACCCTGTGAGAGAGAGAGAGAGACAGAGAGAGAGAGAGAGAGAGAGACAGAGAGAGAGAGAGAGAGAGAGAGAGAGAGAGAGAGAAGCACTCTGCACAGTACCAAAGGAGAGATGCAGACCCTTTGATCTACAATGGTATCTTCCCTGTAAGATAGGCTAGAGCAGTGGTGGACAAAGCTTATGGGCGTAACCAACCAATATCTGATTTGACTCACTCTAGGAGATGGAAACCATACCCAACACTGCTTGGGTAACCAGGTAGACTAGGGACTGACGGAAAAGCCAAATACTACTGTTCTGAACAAACAAGAAAATCAGCAATCAAATGACTCCTAGTGGCATTCTGCTACACTCATATAGATAGTGCCCTGCTCAGCCACCATCAGAGAAGCTTCCTCCTGCAGCAGATGGGAACAAGTACTGAGACCCACAGCCTAGTGTTATGCAAAAATTGACAGACCTTAGAATACTCAGCCCTAAATGAGATATCTCCATCAAATCCCTCGCCTCGGGGTCCAGGGAACACTGTGGAAAAGGAGGCAGAAACAGTGTAAGAACAAGAGGGGATGGAGGACACCAAGAAAACAAGTCCTCTAAATCAACACGATCAAAGCTCCTCTGAACTCAGAGAGACCAGAGCAGCAGCAAGTGCTGGTTCTGCACCAGATCCTCTGCATATATATCATGGCTCCACTTAAGTGTTTTTACGGGATTCCTGAAGTGTGCGAACAAGTGGGTCTCTGTTTCTCGTGCCTTTTCTTGATCTCTTTTCCCATTTTTTTTTTTTGGTCCAATTCTAGTGTGTTAGTTTTTGTTTTCTCTTATTGTATTTATTTTATTATTGTCCCTTAGAAGCCTGTTTGTTTTTAAATGAGAGGCAGAAGTGGATCTGGATGGGAGGGAGGTGGGGCAGAATTAGAAGTAGAGGGAAGGAAACTCTTCTTGAGATACATTATGTGAGGGGAAAAATTCTATTTTCAGTTAAAGGGGGGCCTGTGTGCCTTGCTGGGGCCTTGTGTGGGGAGATACAGGAGAGTCCCGTGTGCCGTACTGGGCCTAGGTGTGTGAGGGGGCCCTGTGTGTTGTGCTGGAGCTTGTATGTGGGGAGAGACAAGAGAGCCCTGAGTCCCATGTTGGGGGCCTTTGTGTGTGGAGAAACAGGAGAGCCCTATGTGCTATGCTGAGCCTATGTATGGGAGACACCAGAGAGCTCTTTGTGCCTTTCTGGGGCCTATGTGGAGGAAGCCCTGTGTGCCATGCTGGGCGTGTGTGTGTGTGTGTGTGTGTGTGTGTGTGTGTGTGTGTGTGTTGGGGGGAGCCCTATATGCTGGGCCTGTGACTTTGGTTAGATTTCAGAGCATTCTCACGAGGCAAGTAAGCACCCTTGCTGAGCTGTATCCTGGCCCAGGTGTCAGAGCCGTTTAATGAGAGTTTCCCTCTGCTTCACTTGTGAAGAACAATAAAGAATCTCTGAATTAGAAGAGACCTACAAAACCGCCTCACTCAGCCCAGTGTTCCTGTTCAGTCTCAGTCTCTTATTCGCGGCAGTAGATGCTCGACTTAGACATCCCCAATGGCTCAGCAGGATGAGCTGGGAAACGCTGTGTAAACCCAAACTGTGAAGCATAGTTAGACCAATACCTGCAGTCACTTACCGTGCAATTTCATTAATATGCACAGGATCCTACTGGGCACAAACCTACACTCTGGCCTTCTCTCTGAAGCTTTGGAGAGGGGTTTTTCTCCACCATCAAAGGCCGTTTTGATGGCCAGAAGTGGGTATTATTGCAGACTTAGATAAATTAAAGAAGTCGTGATTAAGCTTATTAGCTAAAAACATAAAATGTGTTTGTTGCTTATTAAGTACTTTTATGAGACAAGTTCTGGACCAGCATATTTTATATTCATTAATTCCAGGGATAGCTCTTAGTGAGCTTATAGCTATGCTATAGAGTAGATGTTATTATTTTTACTGTAATCATAAGAGAGCTGACACCTCCACAAGGTCAGGGAGTCAGTAAATGGCTGAGCTGGGCATCTAATCTAAGTCTGACTCCAGGGGCATTGCGCAGCAATTAATGACATTAGACCATGATTTAGGCTAAGGTTCCTAAAATTTTGAATTAAATATTAATTAAAGCCATGAACTTTCTCCTGTATAGCTGCACATATGTAAAACTTTCCCTGTGGTTTCAGAAAGCTCAGGGTCTTTCTCCAGCACAGGCTTCCAAGGATGTTATCCCCAATGATATGCATACTTTAGGTGTTACCTGATAGTAGAGATTAGCCGCATGTTTCTGGAATGTTCCATTTGCACCGGGGATTGAAATAGGAATTATCTAATCTGATAAGGTCGACACATGTGTCCCATTGGTTTTAACCACACGTAACAATGGGGAATTCAGGCTGTTGCTTGTGGAGAATTCAAGCTATTCCTTTTGAGAATAACTATATTTTTTAGACTCCCTCTTATTTGCAAAATATACAGTAGTACTCATACTTGCTTATAAAGATGAGAACAATAATAAAATTTTTGAATACAAAGTCTTTGCGATCATCTAAGGTTGCACCCTTCACACTCACAGCTGAAGAAGGGGGCCCAAAGAGTCTCTGCAACCCAGCCAAGATCACACAGGCAATAATGTCAGGTTCAAGCCTGGAGATTTCGCCCAGTCCTCCTGTGCTTTCTTTACTGGACTTCACCAGGTCCCATGTCCAAACCACCAACTGTGCACCTTGACTTTGTTCCTTCCCATAGGACCTTTATTGCTCATTTAAAAATAACACAGTAGTGAGAGATCTACCACAGATATTTGTGTCTGCTGTAAAGGTTCAGATAGAGGCTATGCTACCTCTACCTTTGAGCACAGAGTGCAGAGACCAGAGCTGCGGTGCCAGGGTGCAGGGAGGGAGCTTGTTGGACAAGGCTGTAGTTTCATAAATTCAGTGTCAAGCGTGGAATAAACTCACAAGTTTGACATTCATCCACCAGCATGCATGGAACTCCCCACTCTGTCAGGTCCCCTGCTTGGCACCTGGAGCACAGAGGTGCACGTACCCCGATCCCTTACGAAATTCTCAGTTCCTGGAGGAACTGGCAACAAATCCAGGCTATGGCCTCAGCGCAGGTTAGAGCCCTGTTCCTCAGGATAATGATTTCTTATGTCTCTGGAGGTTTTCCCCACAGGGGAAAATATTTTAAGTGTGTATCAGCCAGAGATAGTCTTGACCAGAATGTAGTTTTCCCTTCAAATGGGATTCCTCCCCCAGTAGTAGTCCTGTATTGTAACCAGGCTAATTAAGGAAGAAGAGCCTGTTTTCTCCCATGCGACCAGTAATTACTGGCCCTAGCTTGTCAAGGGTATATCCAGTTATCTGAAGGAATAAGGAAAAAAATACTCTAAAGTCAAGGTGATTGTTACTTTCCGTAATTTATATGCAAAATTATGATAAAATCCTAAATATCACTGTAACGTTCCAGTGGTGTGGCCAAAGCCAACCCCAAGAAGATGTCAGAGCTCCAGGTAGCTGGGGACCCTTCCCTTAGATTAGCAAGAAGATGCAGCAATGGTGTTTACAGTTTACCAGACAGTGGGTATAATTGCATATTAATGCCATTAACTCAGTCCTCATAAATCTTGGTTCTCTAGACTAGCTAATAATCACTTTGCTCTCATGTAAAATGATTTTCTGTACCAGGTTGTACAATGGTAATGACATTCTGGATCTTGAGGGTTTTATGACATTTTAGACTGCAAAGAACTTTTTTAAGAGAGAAGTGGGGTGAGGATATGCACCAATATGAACTAACACTAGCACACGCAGGAGTTTTTCTCTTTGGTGATGTTGGCGGGCACTAAAGCACAAATGGCAGGATTGAACACAGCCAAAAACACTTGATAGCTTTATTGAATGAAAGAAATTATTATACAGGTATTTCACTCAGGTGACATTTCATCATCAAATAACAATAAATACAATTGCCGTTTCCCAGAAGACTATTCTCTTGAGCCAAGGGATTGAAAAAGGAAATGAAATGTACCTTGTTCCACACATGGTATTGTACTGCACATTAATTTATTACACTGGAGAAAGAAAGAGGCCTCCCAGCCAGGCTGGTGACCGGAAAAGCATGTCATAGCGTCAGTTCATCCCAGGACCTCTCCACTCCTCCCTCCTTTCCCAATGATGGTTGTTAGGGTGAGATGAATTTTACTCATCCCTGTGTCTTCTGTGCCATGCAGTGAGACAGTGCTGCAGAGGGTCTCCTCAGGTCCGTGTCTTCTGTGCCGTGCAGTGAGACAGTGCTGCAGAGGGTCTCCCCGGGTCCGTGTCTTCTGTGCCGTGCAGTGAGACAGTGCTGCAGAGGGTCTCCCCGGGTCCGTGTCTTCTGTGCCGTGCAGTGAGACAGTGCTGCAGAGGGTCTCCCCGGGTCCATGTCTTCTGTGCCGTGCAGTGAGACAGTGCTGCAGAGGGTCTCCCCAGGTCCGTGTCTTCTGTGCCGTGCAGTGAGACAGTGCTGCAGAGGGTCTCCCCGGGTCCGTGTCTTCTGTGCCGTGCAGTGAGACAGTGCTGCAGAGGGTCTCCTCCAGTCCTCAGACCATCACAGTGCTGCTGACCTGTGAGCAGCTGCAAACAGTTTGTCTTTTTAAGGCTGTATGAAGCTATGGTTAAATTCTAATTTTCTAAAATAGGTCTAGCCAAAATTAGGTGCACTTTTTCTCAGTAGAAATCAGACTACAAATTGTACATTGTGCTTGTAAAGATGATTAAGGCGTCCAGCCGCACTCCAGCAGTTGGGCAGATTAATTGGAGCATGCAGATTTGTGTAAAAACATATGTTGGGAATGGGGGAGATTTTTTTTTTCTTTTTAATGCTATTTAAAAGATTTTTTTTCAAGTTCCTATGTGTGATTTTCAGATTCTTAATTCTCTCCTAAAAGTCTGAGACAGATTCCTAATTCTCTCCTAAAAGTCTGAGATAAATTCAAATAGGCAAGGGGACTAATATGGAAGGACTTTGTCACAAGGAAAATGCGCCTTTCTCCCAGTCAGTGACAGCCTTTTTCATTTACTAAGCCCCAAAGTGTTCATTATTTTTAAATGATTGCATGATGAAACTAGCGGCACTTGTTTAAACAGAGCCCAGACCTAACAGCGCGAGGGGCTGCCTCTGAGCCACGGTGCACATGAGCATATAGTGAACACTTGGGAAATAGAAGTTGGAATTTGTAAATGGATTCAAAATAACTCTCATGCGGTTAGAGGAAAGATTTGTGATAAACTATGCAAAGTGCCTGCCAGAGTGTGGGGGGCTTCCTGGATGGCGGAGAGGCAGAGGCGGAGCCAGGGCCAGCGGTGGCCATGAGGGTGGTGTCTAGTAAAGACGACTAGCTGCTCAAGTCAGTTCTTTATTTAAAAAGGGGAAAAAGGCATTGGAATCCAGCAAAAGGCTTTTGCTTGAAACAGTTTTAAGACCCTTACTCTAAGGCTAGAATGCAGTTTACGCAGAAGGAACACAGAAAACTTAGTGTCCTTGTTTACTTAAGGATGTGTCCGCTCAGATTTTTCTTGATGTCCTTAGTACACTTGCTTTACATCAAGGAAGAGCAATGGATCTCATTAGGAGGACAAACTCTCTCCTCCTTCTCATAGATTTCTTTAAAGGGATGGGGGTTGGTCTTATCTTAAATAATGCATATATGTTGAATTATCTCACCTTCCCCTTTAGCTCTGCTTGGTAAACAAATCCCCCTCTTCTTAGTTTCCCTATGCTAGGCAACTGTCCTCCTCTTTGCTGATTTTTCCTTCAGTGCTGTAAACATAATTGTTGCACACAGGGAATCTTGCAGGAATTCCCTGTGGGCAGCACTTTTGAGAAAATTCCCCTGCTGATTTCATGGCTGTGTGTGTGTGTGTGTGTCCTTTTGTCTGTGTCTCTGTGTGACTTTCTTTACCCAAGTAAAACCAAGTGCTGTTAACTCAAGCAGTATCTCACTCAATGGGGCCACAAAGAAAGGGCTATCGTTCTGAATGAGCTATGGGCTGATCTCAGGTGCCAGGCGAGCTCCTCTATGAAGGTTTAGTTCTTCTGTGCAGATTGAATTCTGTGGCTATTATTTCTGCGTATTTCTGACAATGGGGTGAATGATTAGACTTATTATTAGAGGACGTCCTAGGCTGTTATGTCAGCTGGAGAAAATACCCACAGGTTAATCACAAACACTTGGGTTCCCCTGTAATAAAATTATATAGCAGTGGTCAGAAGAGGCCCTGAGAGTAACAACAAATTCAGAAATCCATCTGATGCTCTTCTGCTTTTGTTCTATTTTGCTTGACTTGGCTTGCTTTTGTTGTGATTTGTTTGTTTGTTTGCTGAGACTGGGTCTCCCTGTGTAGCCCAAGATGGCCTGAATCTTTTGATTCTCCTGTTCAATCCACCACGTACTGGGATTACAAGCATGCACCACCACACCCAGCTGAACCTTCTGGTTAACTCAAAGGCAAATGCACACACTTGGAGCCCCCAAGCTTCAGTCTGTCATCGGAAGCACAGACATGTTTCATTTCGGGTGACTGACATTCAGGGAGCATGTGATTTAGTAACCTAGAGAGCGGAGAGTCATGTGTCGAAGCCAGGTGAGGGCAGGTGCACAGGACCGTCCAAATACAGTGCATCCGCATACTCACCACAGCGCAAAGAAGAGCTGCTGCTCACAGCCACAGCTGGCGGTTGGTCTGGGGACTTTTCTCACATCACAACTTGAAAACTAGCTCTCCGGTGACCCATGGAAACACTGTTCCTGTTACCTTGTGCAGATAACTAATTGGAAGCTAAGAAACCCCCGGGAGCTCGAATACTTTCTTGTAGAATGAACTAGTCGTGAAGCCATAATTCTTGAGCCCAAGATTTATTGTAAGTGAGAGGGCGCTGGCCCAAAGTTTAATTTGCCTCACTATTTGTTACGTCTTGTTAGTCTGACACCACTACACCAAGAAGATGACTGGACCCCACGGCTCACAATGGCAGCAGACATTTTCAGAGCCGTGGTCAGTGTTTTAAGAGTCCCTCCCTTACTCAGTTAAGATCAATCATCGTTAAATGTTGTCAGTGTTCATGAGCAAAAAATGAGAATGAGACAAATGGGAATATTACAGTAAGCACCCATATGCATAACGTGAGGTCGGTTGTTAATGAGAGTTTAAGGCAACAAAGCTGAAAATACGTATTTTAAGATAACTTTTTATTCCGTTAGATACATTCCAGTTCTCTGTCCTATGAATATAAAACACTGTTGCCATAGTAAAAAACTGTTATGGATGGGGTCACATTTCTGATATCTTTCTAACTCTGTCTATTAAGATTATAATTTGTCTTTTTTATTTAAATAATTGTTTCTGAAATCACCCTAGGTCCGTAAACCCTAAGAATTTTAATTTTCTTTCGTCATCCACAGGGCTTGTCATGTGTCCCTCTCACAGTGGCAGCTCCTGTTTTCTCTCCATCGCTGTCACGTTTTTTTGACCTTCTGCTCGTGTGCGTGGACACGGAGGACAACCTGCTCCTACCTGCTCTGTTCTCTCTCCAGTCTGGCTCAGTCTTTGTCCCTCCTCCTTCCCTGAGTATCAGCAGCCCTCCCCCGCCCCATCCGGGGGTTGCAATACCTCCTAGTTTACTGTCTGGATCCTTGTCATCCACGGTGGCAGTGTTAATCATACTCTTGACTCCCGAGACTCCTCCCTTCCCTGCCTCCACCCCACCGGTGTCTCTCTGAGTAATGTTCATGATTCTCCCTTCTTCCGCGCTTACATCCTAGGCTGTAGGTAGGCTTTTGTACTTCCTTCACCCACATTTTCATTTGCATTAATAAATGTACTATACTTTGAAAAATGATCCAGGCACAGGAAACCCTTTTCTCCATTCCAGGGCAAGTGTCCGTCCCTTCCATATTTTTACCTTTTAAGGGTCTGGGGTGTCTGCTGTGTAATTTGGGCAGTTACTCACTTTTCCCATTGAATACCCCCCACCTGATTACACCCAGCATGCTCTAAAGATTATAGTGGATATACGAACACCCCCAAGTCGGCTTTGTTAACTGATGTTAATGAAGTTGAGATGTTCTCCTAGTACACCTAGCTGGATGTCACTGGTCTGGGAACTTAGTCTGCTCTGCCGCTTAAGGATTCAGCCCCATCGTCTCAGAAATGTCATGAATCCTTTTGCTTTTCTTTACATCCCAGTATATAGGAATCAGAGCAAAAAAAAAAAATCAAGCACTAGGTACATTATGTTATTGATAAGGAAATTCAGAAAATATTTGAATGCACATTTTTAGGGGGGACACAATTTTTTAAATTATGGCACTTGGAGTTGTGAAATTGAACTAACCAGTATGTTTTCCCTTTACCTGAAAAACAAACCCTCACCCCATGATTAAGGAGATAACTATAATGGTAATCATAAATTTGAACAAAATATAAATCATGTATGATTTTGAAAACTTTTAAAGGCTATTAATGACAGATAAAAATTACTATAGCCTTAGGTGGTTTCAAATGCCTAACCAAAAACCAATTTACAGAATCTGGAGGTGTGTCTGTGGCTGATGCTCACGAAAGGGAGGTGATGGTATCTCAAAGAAATACCTGGATCCATTTCAAGATACATTCATGCTAAAATTTGTTTTAGTATTGCTTAGCAGTCTTGTCAGATTGGCTGCATTTAAGCAACCTCAGTAAGAATAAAATTTCAGATCTCATTCTAGAAATTGAGATGCAACTTGCAAAGCTTTGTTTTCATCTGACTCAATTGGAAGACTTTTCAATGTAATAGGGTCCGCAGGGCAGTGGGATCACAGCACCTCCCAGGGCTCCCCTGGGCCCCGGATAAGCAAGCCATCAGCACCACTCTGTCCTCCCTCCGTTGTTTCCTGTCAGTCTTTGGGGCTCTCAGCTTCTCTAGTTCCATCGTCCTCCCAAACACAGCATGTCTGTGTCACCTAAGGACTTCTGCAAAGCACTTGGCAAATGCCGTTTTCTCGTGTCTGGAAGAAAAAAAATTGTATTTGCCACCTAGTTAGTTATTTAGTTTGAGTAAGGGAAGCGCCCACTTTCCCATGTTCCCCAGAACACAGAGAAGCAAGCGGCTACAGTGTAACCCACACTGACTACACCATTACCTCAGTTTCCCAGCATGGCTTTCGTTTCTTTGGGTAAGAAACGGCATATACAGTTTTCCAGAAAAAGGGACACACACATACACACACACAAGCACACAAGTGAATTGAGAGTGCAAACCATTTTCTTAAACTAATGCTGCCTAGTCCTTTAATAAATAAATATGGAAACATTTTAATAAACTTAATCAGAGTGTGATAACCACTTAGAAAGTCAAGATAGAACTTGAGAAAATCTGCCCTCTGAACTCTTACAGGTTCTTGTTTTGGCTACTGCATTTAGAATTTTGAGTAGTGAATCTAATCAACATGAAGGTGCATAATGGAGGCTTTTGCCACTGTAGTATTTCCAACTACAAGTCTTTCAAAGGTGCTTTGTCTGGGTTGGGGTTTGTGCACATGAGTGCAGTGCCAGCGGAGGCCAAAGGGGGGTGCTTGATCCCCTGAAGCTGGAGTTACAGGTGCTTGTGAGCGCCTCAAAGTATGTACCGAAAACCAAACATAGACCACTATGCTCATCTCTCCAGTCCCATAACGTACACATTTTTATTGTTGAATTAGCCATATTAATCTTATCAAATTAAGTGAAATTTAATAAAGAAAAGCAAGCTCCTTGTGCTAAACAATTTTTAAGCTATGACAGAGTTTGATTACCATACCATGACTGTGAAAGCTTTTCTGTACACACAGTACCCTTCCCCTTCCTAACATACCTCTCCCGTCCTCTCTGAAACACCAGGGTCCTAGAGTGGCAGCAACCACCTGATGGCGTTAGAATTGAGGGGCTGCCAAAGTGGCATGGGTATGGTTGGTCCTGCCAAAAGCAGATGCATTCTAGAGCCTGTCCGGGTGTAATCATCGGTGACATGAAAGAACTGTCCTTCCAAATGGCACCTGTTAGTCCGCTTCAGTCAAACTAATGCTTGGGCCATAAATAAGCCTAAAAGGCTTTATGAAGGTGTCGGGAGCTCTGGGTGATTGATCTGTGTGGCGTCTATCATGAAAATAGACCAAAGGCTCTGGGGTTGCTTCCCTGTGGAAATCATGGTGGCAAATTGCCATCCGTGTCCCTGTTCCAGGCCTTGCTGATCAAATTGTGGACATAACAACTTCACAGACTGAACTTGCAGTCTCTCGAGATCTTCAGCATCTATCCTCAGAGTAGAAATACAGCCGGGCCTTGCTCGGCAGCCTCATGAACAGTTCGGCTCTCATGGGGGATAGCGCTGCTGTCAGCCTTTCCTAACCCTGACTTCTAAGGCTTGCTACTGTTCAAAAGTCTAGCTGGAAATGCTTTTGTGTTCGCTTGAAAGGTAAGGGAGGGGTGCCAGTGCTGGGACAAAACCTGCCATTAAGGCTGAGGTGACAGATATAAGCTAACGGGGGAAAAACTCCCAGACCTATTTTCTTGTGAAAGTCTGCTAACAAGTCCTTGGGCGATTTTTAACTCTACTAGCCTCCCTTGTGTGGGCCACAGGGTTCAAAGCTGGCTAGACTAACAGAGCAGCGAGGCAGAGCTGCCCTGTGCTGCTTTTCTGTCTGCCCTTCGACTGTTCATGCCACGCACTACCAAGTTCCAGTACTGATGGAGACAGGGTTCTTCCTTCGTAGAGCACACTACCTAGTGAGATATAGAAACATGAAACACAGGTAAACATACAACTACAGCATCTTCTGAACTTGACATTAACAGAGCAATCGTCTTCTGATTTTGCATCTGAATCCTGTAGAATCATAAATCCTATAACAAGAAAAGTCCATATATCCATATAGGTTTTATTTTTATCATATATCTGCATTTAATATTGTCAATGAAAGATATATAGTTATGGTATTAGAAAACTTTAGACACATTAGGAGTTTAAACTTTTTCAAATTTAATATGCAGCAAGTGACTCACCCAGTTGTCCAAACTAGCTGGTTTCGCTGGGCGGTGGTGGCACACACCTTTAATCCCAGCACTTGGGAGGCAGAGGCAGGCGGATCTCTGTGAGTTCAAGGCCAGCCTGGTCTACAAGAGCTAGTTCCGGGCACCAAAGCTACAGAGAAACCCTGTCTCGAAAAACCAAAAAAAAAAAAAAAAAAAAAAAAAAAAACAAAAAAACAAAAACTAGCTGGTCTCATTTGTTTCTTGTAATCAAAATGCACTGAATGGATGTGTGAAGGTCTCAAGGAATTGATAAAAATATTCCCAAAGCAATAATGGATCTATTTTTGCACTAACCCTTTTTACAATGATCAGGGAGGGGAAGTTTTTCTGCCTTTGGTATTAAATTTTATGGTATTGAGTTTCACTGGCTGCAATAAGGGCTTGTGTGCCAACAACCACACAAGAAGGTAAGGTCTTTCGTAAGCACAAGGCACTCACCAGGAACTTCTGATGTCGGCCTGCCTTGGCCTCAGCCTAGCAGGTAGTTCAAACCCAAAAAATAAACACCTATTAATCAGCTAATAGCAACTTGGGTGGACCAGTCCTCTGACTGAAGGACCTAAGGCTAACCTCAGTCAGTGGCTCATCCGCTCACCTAGGATCAGATGGGAAGCAGCCAGGAATGTCTCTGCAAGAAAAATCTCAAGCTTAACAAAATGTTTAAAGTAAGTCCATAAAGGCTCTCCGCGTTGACGGCTGACTTTTCTCTTGGCGAAGCACCACCTGAATCTGCTGCTTTGTGGGCTCCGTCCTGGAGCCAGCTGGTGAGGCAAAGCTGCAGGTTCCTTCAGCATTTAGGGCCAGCTCTGCCTTGTCTGATTTTTAATCAAAAAAACAATCAGAAGGGAACTCACGCCTGGAAGTCCTCATCATCATAAAATCCAGCTAATGACTCCTTGTGAAGTTCAGTAAAGTGGCCATGTAACTCACTAAAGGAAACTGTTCGCTGTTCACCCCGTGCCCACTGGCTTCTCAAGGAATACAAATCGGAGGAACCCCATGGGGCGTCGGGAAACTGTTTATATATACATACTTTGTCTCAACCACTCAGAAAAATTGAGCCTGCGGTGTAGTTTTCAGATTTTTTTTTTTTTGAATGACAGTCTCTTTTTTTTCTGTGTGTGGTGGAAGTAGGGAGGGGACGGTTTGTTTTAGTGTATACATTTCTCTAATGTGTTTACCCCCAAATAAGTGAGCTGCAGTAGATACTTTGGCCCCACACAAAGTAAATATTTAACTCAGGGATTCTACACAGAAATGAGCCTGGAGTATTTGGGTTTCAAGCAGGAGGCTGCCCTTGGGCAGAAAAGGCTGCCAGCATTCCTCCATGTGGTGGATAGTCTCCTTGGCCCTCAGAGCACCTTCCTTCATGGTGTCGGCCCTCCTCAGCCCTGCTCCCACACACCTGAAGTCTCGCCACTGTCTTGCTCTAGCGTAGATCCTCCGCAGCCCTCCACATCTGCGTTTCTGTGCCCAGGCAGTGTCTTCCCCTTCCAATTCCCCCACAGCCGTGACTTCAGGACTTTCTCTGAAGACCATCGCCACCCTGCCCACCCCCACTTAGATCTCTCCCCGGCCTTTCCAGACAGAGAGAAGATTCTTTCTCCAGGCCGCAGTGGAGCTGTTTGGAATTCATGTCCCTTTATCCCAGTTTGTGAGTCTGCCCGTATTGCTGGGACCCCAGGAAGGCAGGCTCTAGCCTTGTGTTTTCAGTTCTACCAGCAGCTTCCTTGGGAAGGCAGAAGACCACACTCTTCCAATTTACGGCTGAGATGAAGCTGACTCGTGCAGGCATGCCAGTCACTTCTGTGCCATCCTTTCTGCTCTCTCTGTGTGATGTGGAGCATGTCGCCCCTCAAGAGTGCAGTCTGAGGACCAGCTGTGGAAGCACAGTGAGAGCTGTGATCCCTGTGACATCAGCTGCCAAGGAGTGGAGCCAGGGTCACGAACCCTCCTCCTGGCCTTTGAATGTAGGCAAGCAGGGTTCTGTACTCACTCTGGGTCCTACAAGGTACTCTAAAAAAGAGAGGTGGGGTTCTGTCTTCATATTTCTTTCCTGCATTTGTCTGACAGAACAACTTCACTAACCTCGAGGAAACAGGAAGCTTTAGAAGTCAGTTCTGGCCACTGGGCCTCCTAAGACCTCATTGTGTGTCTCTCTCACACACACAGACAGACACACACACTCCACCCCAAAGACCACCTTCAGTGCCCCAAAACTTTCTTGTGTTCTGCCAGGGACAGAGCTAATCACAAACTTCAGCTATCCATGTTTCTCCAGTTATCTGGAGATTTTGTTACTATTTTTAATCTCCCTTCTAGAGACCATAAATAATATTTTTAAAATGCATCCTTGGAGCACTCGGGAGAGCAGGCCCTGCACCTTGCCTGGGCAGCACAGTCGAGCTGACCCTGTGGGCAGAGGTGTGGGTAACCAACCCCAGTGTTGTGAGCATGGGAGAGATTACTGTCTCCATCACCCACCTGCCATGTGGCAACATGGGCAAGGGAGAGATGCTCCCCCCATCAATGCCTGAGGCAGGTGGAAGAGCTGGCTCTGAGCTCATAAGAACAGGAGAGTCCTCCCTGCCCCTCTTCAGCTGCAGTACTCAGAAGAGTGGCCCCTATACCTATCTGGGCAGCACAGTAGAGCTGGCCCTGAAGGCCCTACCCCTTGCTCATCACTACAAAGAGGTGACCTAGCCAGAGCTTACCCTGGTGCAAAGACAGCATAGAGCTGGCGGGTTGACAAGCCCTGCAACTACCCAGGCCCAGAACCAGGGTTTTTATGTTGGCCTACCCCAATATCCACCCCATATGTGATCTGCTGGAGCACTGGAGGAGGGATGGGGAGGGGTCATCAGTCCTGTGGACCAGGCTACAGGATCTCCACAACACAAGGGAGTAATGGGATGTCCGGGAAGAATCCCAGTGAGAGCTCAGTGCCAATGACCGGTCACAGTGTCAAGAGACCAGGGGCCTTGAATCAGACCAGTGATTGTTATAAAGCGATTTACTACATAACTCACTGTATCACACTGCAGCTTCCAATACAAGATTTTCCCCTTCTTCCTTTTTTTTGTCTTAATTTTATTTTGTGTTTTTTGGGGTGGGGGGAAGAATGGAGGAATGGGTGAAATAAAGAGGCATGCTGCAAAAGATACAAAACATAATTTTAAAAAAAAAAATACTTACTTTTCTGGAGAGAGAGCTCAGACAATAAAGTGCCTGCTCTCCAAGCCCAAGACCTGAGTTCAGATCACAAGCACCCACCCGAAAACCAGATGCAGATGTGAGCATCTGCAGTCCAAGCAGTTGGGTAGCAGAAATGCAGATCCCTGAAGGACACCAGCTGACCTGGTGAGATCAGTTAGCTACGGGCTCCTTGAGGAACCCAGTCTCAGCAAATAATGTAGAAAGTTGTCAAGAAAGAAAACTAGCATTGATCTCTGGCCTTTACACATGTGTGTATATATACATATGAACAAATACATACACATCAAAAACAGAAGTAAAAATGTTATTTGGGTGTTTTTTCTAATTATAGCTTTACCTCTGTAAGGAACAATAATAAGCATGCCGCCATAACTGCTGTTATGCGTATAATTTTAAGCATATCCATAATATTGTGCAACAGATCTCCAGAACGTTTTTATCTTGGCACACAGAAACTCTAGCCTCTCCTGCCCTTGGCATTTATTTACCTTTCTGCTTTCTGTGACTATGATTTTGGCACTGGCACATTGAGGTCCTTGACATGGGCCCAGCCGTATCAACAGCAAACATTCACTCAGGACTCTCTTTCTCTCTATGGTTGAGCTGTCCTGTGACGTGTGACAAGACTTCTTTTTTTAAGGTTGAATAATATTCTATTGTTGTGTACAGAACTTTCTTTATCCATGCACCTATCTATCAGGGGATATCTGGGTAGTTTTGTTCTCTTATTTACAAGGGAACACTGAAACCCTTCATTATGAAGATCTGTTAGTGTTGGGAAGTCTTCAAAATGCTAACCACAAGAAATGTCCTTTGGATGGTGCCGTGAAGCTGCATGACATCACTCTGAGTTTGGTTTGTGTAGTCCTTCTTTGTGTGACTTGGGACCCAAACACAGAACTAAGCATGGAGGTTTCGTGTATTGAAAGAACACTGCGATCCCTGGCATCGTAGGAGTTTTCTCTCTAGTCTCTGGGTTTCACCTGGCCACAGGAAGTGTTCCAGCTCTTATTTTTAAAGATAGAGACAACTAAGAGAGCTGTCATCCTACTCTGGTGATGAGGAAGTGTAAGCCAAATAAACCCTTTCCTCCCCAAGTTGTATTTGGCTCTGGTGTGCTCCTGACCCTACAGGCACGGACACTCTGGAGTGGGACAGGGCTTCTTCAGCCCCACAGCAGTCTCCCTAGTCACTGTAGGGTCCCCAGCTCATGGCTCATTCTCTGACTCTAGCACTAATTGAACTAAGCTTTTAGGACTCTTACCAGGAGGCACCTTCACTGACTAAGAAGTTTGACAGCAATAAATTAGCTTTTCAAGTTCACATTCATATTGCCCTTTTTGTTTTTCTTTTCTTATTTATGTTTTGCCCTTTTTTTTGCACATGAGTCTTTGGGGAGAAAGGCAAGTTGTAAACATGTGGAAAGCCTCATGCCTACATCAAGAAGCCTTATGAATCTCTTCTGAGGGGCCCTGTGGACGGTGGTGGAAAGATGAGCAGAGTATGTGTATTGCTTTGAGAAGTGAAGCTCTGAGGCCTGCAGGCCTTTGTGACACAGGACTCCGGGGTGGTGTTTGTGGTCCAGGAGGGCAAATCCCTGTGTCTCACACACACACACACACACACACACACACACACACAATCTATTCACTTTAATAGTTGGGTATCTCTTCACTTATCTTAAGCACCTTAAGGTATTTGGAAAGGAAAGGTAAAAATAAAACAGGGGTGAGAATAGCAGTACTTCATTTAATTGGTGTTTTTACAACCTTATCATCTAGATAAAAGCCACTGTAAATAAAGGCCTACCTAAAAGGACTGTATTTTTTTTTATTTTATTTTATTTATTTATTTATTTTTTTTTTTTTTTTGGTTTTTCGAGACAGGGTTTCTCTGTGGCTTTGGAGCCTGTCCTGGAACTAGCTCTGTAGACCAGGCTGGTCTCGAACTCACAGAGATCCGCCTGCCTCTGCCTCCCGAGTGCTGGGGTAAAAGGACTGTATTGAAAAGAAGGAAAAGCCACCTGTGTACAGGGTGGGCTTCAGGGTTTTGGGGGGTTCCTTTTTTGCTTTGTGGTTTGGGGTTTGTTTTTGCTTGTTTCTTTTTTAAATTTATTTATTTATTTTTATTTATTTATTTATTAAAGATTTCTGCCTCCTCCTCGCCACCGCCTCCCATTTCCCTCCCCTAATCAAGTCCCCCTCCCTCATCAGCTTGCTTGTTTCTTAACAGCAAATTCCCACAAGTCCTTACAGACAAAGCCTGAAAGGGAAGTGCTTCCAGGGACCACAGTACTTGTGGTTTCTCCCAGGCCTAAGGCCAATAGCATGGTCTACCAGACACTACCAATCTCAGCCACCAGACAGGACAGGGTGGCCTCAATCAAGGCTCATTCTCTTGTTTGTAAATGAGATTCTCTTCCACGTGAGTTATCAGCAGGTGGTTGTTAGGGCTTTCATTTGGTGGTCAGGTGTGCAGGGTCTACAGCAGAGACACGGGTTTGCTGCCTCACACCCCACTGAACAAACACCAACTGAGTCCTGTGTGCGCTGAAATGGGAATGGCCTCAAAACAGTTTACATTCTAAAAATGTGTGTTTGATTGCTGTCGAACACAATGTTTTTTGGGGGGTGGTAGATTTTTTTTTTCCACTTTCATTTACCTTCTTTTTTCAAGGCAGGGTTTCTCTGTAGCTTTGGAACCTGCCCTGGAACGTGCTATGTAGACTAGGCTGGCCTCGAACTCACAGAGATCCGCCTGCCTCTGCCTCCCGAGTGCTGAGACTAAAGGCATATGCCACCATCACCCGACTTCTGATCTTTTTTTTTTTCCTTAGCTTCTAGCTTGTTTTGCTCATTTCCAGCATTTCCTTTCATGAATATGGAAGATGAAACAGTTTTATTTGGGGGGCGGGGTGGGGCAGACTGGTGATTTGGTTAGCAAAAGAGATCCTCCTTATCGTGAAATATTTGCTGTAAAGAAGAGAAAATTTAACTACCCATTTAGAGCAAATCGGGATCTTGCATACCTGGAGCGTGGTATCACACTTGTATAATGATAGATTTATAGAGCAAGTGCACGTCAGCCTTAATCCCTTGGTTATTTGACTTTACCAGGGATGAAGATTCTGATTTTTTTGAAAGCAGACTTTTATATATTCAGAACCTATAAATCTCCCAGTGCCTTGAGATAAACGTCTCACTGAACTCTGAGTTACCTTGCAGTCTTTACCAAACTGAGTCCAAGGAAAAGAAACTCCATCTGTCCTGTTTCTAACAATAAAATTCTACCTGAGGGGGACATATTTGGCATAAGCACTATGTGTGTAATAAACTACTTTCTATTTAGTAAGGCATTTCTAATCTCCAGGAAGTTGGGCATGAGAACTTGGGAAATAAGCCCTGCATTTACCAGAGCAAGTCAGTGGGCAGAGTGGTCAGCACCGGCATGGCTGCCGCTTGTCAGCCCAGGCTTTGCCAATCCAGTGATCATATCCATTATGGCTGTCATATCAATTATGAATTCTCTGACACCAAACACTAAATCAGCCAAAATGACGGGTTTGCTTTTGGCATGTCTCCCCGGGGAAATAACTGAGAAAACATGTAATAATTCACACAACCAATTTTGTAAACCACCCCCAACTTTTGGAAGAAGGCTGGGGAATAAATTCTAGGTGGATGAATGTGATTTGCACCAAGTGTGCCTGAAGTATTCGCTCATTCTCGGAGCTTTGGTACTTTCAGCGTGGGCCGTCCTTGGCCCTGCGTGAATCCCAAAGGTTTCCGCTTCTCTCACAGCCACACCGCTGCTGCCCCATCTTCTTCCCATCCAAGGACGTGGACTGTCTTCTGAAAAATGTTAAAGGACCAATAGTCCTTGAATGCTGAATAAATACAACATCATTGAAAACTCATCTTTTCTAGGAAGACTTGCCAAACAATACATTATTGATGTAACTATTCTGTTCAGGTGAATCCTTTTGCATTTGGGTTTTTTCAACAACTTACATGTTCATTTAAATGGAGACCGATTTGTTTCAACATTGTTATTAAATTTTGTGCTATAATTGTGAAATTGTGAAAACCTTTTCTATGGTGTCTGGTTGCTTGCTATACAGGTTGAACATGCAAGATTACATGTAGGTTCCTACCACGGAACCTCAGAGGTGCTAGCCCAGACCAGAAGTAGACAGCTCTCCAAGAAAACAGAGTAAATACCTTTTGATTTTACTCCATTTCTCTTTCTGAGGAGCAATCTTTCCTGGGGTGGAAAGATGCCAGGTATGCCATCTAAGAATACCCAACATAGCCAAGTAGTGATGGCGCACTCCTTTAATCCCAGCACTCAGGAGGCAGAGGCAGGCAGATCTCTGTGAGTTCGAGACCAGCCTGGTCTACATAGAGCTAGTGCCAGGACAGGCTCCAAAGGTACAGAGAAACCCTGTCTTGAAAAGCCAAAAAAAGAATGCCCAGCAAAGTACAAAGAAAGAAATTAACCATTTTCCAGGTAATTTGCTGTGGACTTGGCAATGTCCACTTATGTAAACCTGGAGGAGATTTTAGGTCATTTGGGTTGTTTTTGTATATGGACTTACCTTGTCTTCAATATAGAGAACTCTTTGTTAATTTTATATGTGGCATGAAAGCCTGGAGCGAATCAGCATATGATTTACTTTTTCATTTTTTTAATAATTTCTTTTTATTTCATGTATTTTTATGTTTTGCCTGCATATGTGTCTGTATGAAGGTGTTGAATCCCCTGGAACTGGAGTTACAGACAATTATGAGTGTCAATGTAGGTGCTGGGAATTGAACCCAGGTCCTCTGGAAGAACAGCCACTGCTCTTAACCACTGAGCCATCTCTCTAACCCCCTACTTTTCTATTTTTAAATTTTATAGAAAATAAGTTGCTTAGAAAAGATGAGACTGTTGTTTTGCCCCTTTTTCTGGGGGTGGGAGTTTAGGTTTAATTTATTTTTGATTTAAGGGTGTTTTCTTTTGTTGTTGTTTCTGATTTTGTTTTGTTTTGTTTTGTTTTGTGGCAGGGTCTTATAGAGTCCAAGCTGTCCCTTGAACTTATTATATAGCCAAGACTGGTTTTGAACCCCTGTTTCTCCTCCTACCTCCCCAGTGCTGGGACTGCTGGTGTACACTTTTAGGCTTTGCTTGAATCATGTTTTTAATAACCAAGATCTATGAACTGAGTGAGAACAATTCAAGGGTAGGATTCTCCTTCTTCAGTTATTTCAGTTTGCAAACATGAACCTGCTAAGCAAAAAAAAAAAAAAAAAAAAGTAAATGAACCAAGTTATTGTATTTTTATTTCATTCCTAGATACTGTGAGAAGGGATATTTGCATTGTGCATTAAATTGACCGTAGTGTCAGAACCTTACGATGCTATAGTACACTATGGCTAATCTGTTATCACTGTGCACATATTTACACGCAGGCCTAAGGACACATACTTTCCGCATAAACACTCGCAGGCATGTTTCACTTGGACTGAAAAGATATTTACAACTCTGTCTGGAGATACATACAACAGTGATTAACAATTGCACAGCCAATCTACAACAGGCAGATTAAAAACTAAATAAACGGCGTAAGAGTTTATTTTAAAACAATTACAAGATGTTTTCTATTTCTCCTTCATCCTGAACTATGTGTTTGAAAACAAAGTCTTCATAAGAACCACATGCGGATCCTTGGACTGTGAAGCGGGCCGTGTCCCACGAGCACATGTCTGCACACATCTCCGAAGATAGCGTAGCCCTCACAAGTCTCTCGGGATGAGAACCAAAGCATGTATGTGCATATCGATGACTCCCTGATGTTCCACTGTTTCTAACTTTCATTTGGTTTTGTTCCACTTTTTCAGAAGGAATTTTCTGTTTGGCTATGAATTAAAATAGAAGATTTGGGCTGGGAACAAAGATTTTAATCAATACAACTAGATTGTTATTGTTATTTGACGAAGATTCTCATGGAAAGAAACTTAACTAAAGTCAACCAGCCATACCACTGTTTGCCATCCTTCAACTGAAGCTTACTTGAAGCTCCAGTTTTTAAATACACAGTCTCTCTTCTCTCTCTCTCTCTCTCTCTCTCTCTCTGTCTCTCTCTCTCTCTGTCTCTCTCTCTCTCTCTCTCTCTCTCTCTCTCACACACACACACACACAGAGGCATGTGTGTATGCATGCATGTATACATATATATGTGTCTTTTTATCATTGAACTGAGAAGATAGATACAGCAATTTAATGACACAAACATAAGCTACTTCTGTATGCTAGATACAAGAGCAAATGGATGGATGGAGGGATAGGTAGGTAGATAGACAGACAAACAGAGACAGACAGAAATGGGACTTTAGATTTCACAGTACTAACCCTTTCCACGAGCCTGGAACTTCTCTGGAAGGGGCAAATAAGCAAACTCCACCTCTCAGGCTTCCTTGGGCTTCTGTTTCACTCAGCCTGGTGAAACTTCCTGCAGCCCTCTATTCTGTTGATCCCCACAGGCTAGGTTCTGCAATGCTGAGCTTCTTTACCAAGGAAGCATTCCTCTCCTCTGAACTGGACACAGTGGCTCTCCCCAGCTTACCTCCTCCTGATCATCAGGGGCTTTAAACACACTTCTTCAAATGTAACTATTTTGTTTTTCTTTTTTCACCTGACTTACAGGTTTCTCTTTCTGTATAAGTGATTCAAGTCTGAGTGAGTAGCTAGGCAAACTCTTTAATGTAAAAACTGCTGAAGAGTCCCAGACAGATGGCTCCGAGGCCCTGTGCTGACTCTTAATGAGTCACCTCTGCTTTTCTGTCTTTTGCAGGTGTTGTAAATATTTTTCAAAGTTGAATCACTGTTATAACTTCTTGTATAAACACAAGACGTAATGAGAGACAGTATAGTGTACTCATTACCAGAGCAACCTGTAGCGTCAGCCGGCTTAGGTTCAAGCCTGGACCTTTCAGTGTCCATGTTTCTTCATCTGTAAGATGAATACAATCGTGTTAGTTACTGTGTTATCGCTGTGATAAAGCACCTTGGCCCAGTGCCATCACCACGGAGTGGCACAGCAACAGGCAGACATGGCAACTGGAACGGTTGAGAGTTGGCATCCTCAGTGACAACCACAAAACAAGCTAGGATCCTAGAAGTTAGGTAATCTTTTTAAACTCAAATCCTGCCCCTGTTGAAGTAATTCCTCCAGCACGTCATCACTGCCTAGACACCCAAACAGCGCCATTCACCGGGACCCGGTATTCAGATGCCCAAGACTGTGAGGAACATTTCTCATTCAAAGCACCACAGTGATCGCACAGCCCCTTGTAGATCTGCAGTGAGGTTCAGTTGGTTTGAACATATAGAAAGGCTTGAAATACCACCTATTGCAAAATAAGCATTGAGCAAATACTAAATGCCTTTTGTTTGGGGTTATTGAAATTGGTATAGGTATGTAAATATTTAAGCAGACTCTTTAGAAATCACACAGTTGGTCAAACTTCTGTCCAAAATAAAGTTTTAGAAATAAAAATATTAAACTGACTGTAGCATGATTAACAAGAACCCAGAGACAAATATTGGGGTTCATCCTGAAGAAGCAAAATAGCCAACCACTGGCTCTTATATCTACCTCATTTTGAAATGGTGATCCTGTCTCCAGGAATCTCAGAATAAGACTGAGACTGAGAGCTGTCTCCCGTTTTATATTCTTCTCTAGATTAAAGGCATGCACCACTACCACCCAGTTTCTATAGCAAACGGGTGTGGATTAAAGGTGTTTGTCACCACTGCCTTGATTGTAAGGCTGACCAGGGCAGTTGTTTTACTCTCTGAACTTCAGGCAAGCTTTATTTATTAAAATACAAATGAAATATCACTACAACTGACTTCAAAAGCCCACTTGGGAACTAACTGGCCTAATTTGACCAAATGACACTGCATCTAATGATCAGAGATCTTTAAGTTCTTCTTCTATCTTTTTTCCCAACCCTCTCTGAAAGCACTGCCTCATAAGT
Organism: Microtus oregoni; assembly: GCF_018167655.1. Lineage (NCBI taxonomy): Eukaryota > Metazoa > Chordata > Mammalia > Rodentia > Cricetidae > Microtus > Microtus oregoni. Next base: position 17,176,615 of record NW_024543090.1, read on the forward strand.
GCATACATAGAGAACTGGTAGGCCTTCCCATTCCCTTCAAGTTACTAGAAGCCATCTGAAGAGTACTGCGCTTCAGAATAGTGGAGAGTAGTAACAATAGGGAGACCCTTTCGTCCCATAGATGAGAAAGAGGAAGCATGTCCTACTAAATTAGGGACCAAGTTTTCTGGTGGAGTGGATTTCCCAAGTAGTTATAGAAAACCTTCAGCTGAACAGCGCACTTGATAGGGTTTATCCCATATTCTATGGCACGTTCGCTGTCTGCAGCCACCCGGGACCAGCTGAGGATAGCTCGGCTTTTCTGGAAAACTAAAAATTTACTCACTGAAGGACCGTTTTTAATATGTTCTTGGTGACAGTCTTTAAAAATACTTTGCAGCTTTCACTGCCTTTTTAAAACTGAACAAAATGTCCCCAGCATCTGTTTTTCCTAGACTGTCCCCAGCATCTGCTGAGAGAGACAAAGTCTGCCCCAAAATGGAGCAGCCATGAGCTGTCACTGCTGTGGCTTTTTATGTCTCTCCCCCCGTCGTCAGCAGCCATTGACTTCAGCCGACTGAGGGTCCCACCTTTCACCACCAACACATTTGCAGCTTTAGCAACTCCATGGCTGAATGTAGCAGCAAAACTACAGAACAGGAAGAAACGTGGAGGAACCCCCTCCCTGGGTAACAGCAGCGTCACAGACACAGCAAGGATGGGGCTGGTGCACAGCCAAGAAGCTCTGATGGCAGAAGACACAGAGTTGCTCAGTAACGGGCTTGCCTTGGATGTGTGTAGATGGTACTTACTGATAATCTCCTTCTGTATGAATTCAAGGTTCAGCTGTGACTGGAAAAGCCAGTCTGTACCACCAGGACCCTCCGTGCTGCGTATGTGGAAAGTGGAAGTTGGTGGATGCTTAGCCTCCAATCTACAGTGAATATTTGTGTTAGCTGTTTATTGCCACATAGCAAATTGTTGTCTCTAAGACTGCTGCTGAAAATAACACACATCTCTCCTGGTCTCTCGGAAGTAGTACAGCTTGGCTCCAGACATCACACCGCCAGGTCCTCGGCAGGCCTGTTTCGGTCTTTCCCAGTCTGTAGTGGTGCAGTGTGAGCCTCGTGTAAAGATAGACAGGGCCTTTCATTTTTTCCACCTCCTGAGTGACTGAGACCATGCTCAGTTCCTCATTGTGTGTGCATCTCCCACGTAGCAGTTGGTGTCAACATACAAGCAAAAGAGGCACCAGAGAGAGCTTCAGCAAAACAGAGACCCCAGCCTGTGCAACTTAATCACAGATGTGACATCCTATCACTGTCCTTACTGTTAAAACAAATCCTTCAATCCATCCTGTCTTTGCAGTGTGCTCTAGGGGTTCAAATGAGAACATTCCCCATAGGCTCATGTATTTGAATGCCTGGTCCCAGTTGGTGGCACTGTTTGGGGAGATCTTCCAGCCTCGCTGGGAGATGCTACCAAGGATAGACTCCCAAGAGCTTTAGACACTTCGAGTTCCCTCTCTCTGCTTCATGCCAGTGTTTGAAGGTGTGAACTCTCAGCATCCTGTTCCAGCAGCCATGCCTACTGCTTTCTGCCGTGCTTCTGTTATGATGACCCCTTCCCCATCAGGAACCATAAGCCCGGAAGGACCCTTCTTTCTGTAAACCAGTTTGGTCATGGGGTTTGGTCACAGCAGCAGAAAAATGACTAGTGTAGACGGTGACCACGCAAAGGCCTGAGCTTCAACAGGCAGAGTGCACTGGGGACATTAGGGACATGTGCCCATGATAGCCTGTCTCCTCTGCTCCAGCTCCATGGCCAGAGCCTACCTTCTCCCTGCCCCCGACACTGGTGAGCCTGCTGTCAGTAGAGGGAGTCTTGGATAGGGCCTGATGCAGTTGCTAAATGGTTTTCCTTTCGGCTCACTCTGACTGTGAAGACAAGCCATATGTGCAGGGACAGGTTAGTTACAACAGTGCTAAGAATTTTCACACGTCTTCAGTGTGACTGAGTGTTACCCGTATCACAGAGCTTCCTCTCTGGGTGCTGTTCACCTGTGCAAGACACAGCCAGCCACAGAACAAAGTGGAACCAGTTAGAACAATTATGCGGATCTTCTTCAAAACAAACAAAAACAGTTTCGCCCTCCATAGGCTATCAGCTGTGCTTTTCAGTCCTGTCTACTGTTTCTTCAGAAACAGAGTGACTGAAAGCTACTGCGACTTCTGTTAGCAACGTTTTTAAGACAGCATGTGATAGATTCCCCCAACTGAGCACAGTGCTCAGAGTATACCGTTCTCCTGCCGCCTTTTCACAGCCCCTCAAGGGTCTGTGGTCCAGGGTTGAGAATGTCCAGATTGCAGCCTAGAATAGGGGCCAAGCGCTCCCACAGCCACACGAGCCCAGCGGGTGACTGAAAGGAAGCAACGGGCACGGCACAAGAACACCTCACACAGAGTTCTCTTCCGTCTTGATACGCAACAATTTTGAGGACTCCGTGGCACTTCTGAACACTCAGCAAAGAGTGTGAAGAAACTAGTCTTTCTAGAAACTCCATGACGCAAGTGAGCCTTGGCATCTTGGAGTCACAGAGAAGAGTGGAGACCATGGCAGTCTGAGGACATTATTATATCTGAGTGGCAGTGACTGAGCCCCCTGTGTCTGGAAATAGATCAGTTAGTTTCTCAAAAGCAGGGCACCTGTGAAGATTTGTGTAAAAATTCATAATTTGTATATATTGGTTTAGTTACTTTTTTGAGACAGGATCTCACGTAGCCCAAGCTGGCTTCAAACTCTCTGTATGGCCATTGGTAACTTTCACCTGATCGTCCTGCCTTCACCTCTTAAGTACCAGGGCTATAGGCATGTGCCAATACACCTTGTGTATATGGTACAGCGAATCAAACTCAGGGCTTTGTGTGTGCCAGGCCAGGACTTGGTCGAGTAAGCTCCAGCTCCAGCCCTTCGAGCATCTTCATCAGTGAGAGCTGAGTCTTGATCATTAGCTCCATTCACACTGTTCTGTAAGGCAGCTTACCTGTGTTTTCGGATGTTTCCATTGCAGGGGTGTTAAATCAGAATCTGAAACTTAGCTATCTTAAAACTTCCCTAATTCTGCCCTTCAGAGCATGGCCTAGAGTTCAGAATGGTGGCTCACACTATAATCTCAGCACTCGGGTGATAGAGGCACAAGCATCGAGAGATGGAGGTCGTTTTCAGGTATATAGCAAGTTCAAGGTCAGCCTGAGCTACGTGAGATGGAGAGAGAGAAAGGGCAAGACAGGAATCAACTCCCCATGAGGCCTCTTGAATTGGTGTGCTACGAGCATGTTGGTATAATGTGTTCATGTCTAGGTCATATGTGTGCTGTGGCCCTGGCAGCTTTCCCAGACACTATAGGATTCTCCTCTGAGTCAGTCCCAGATGGGAACTGGCAGATGCTCTCTATAAATATGGCCCCAAACCTGTCCACAGCATTCTTGGTAGAGTCTAGTTGGCACCAAGGCACTTCCCCTTTCCTGGTTCAGTTCCGCTCCTCTCTCATTGTATTTAGTCAATGGACCCTACGCTTGCTGCTTGTACAGTCACAGACAGCCTGGGCTCCGGTTCTGGTCTTGTTCCACTTCTTAGCCATGAGCTCTTAGGTTACTACTACTAAATGACTTTTTGTCTTTTTGTCTTCATTTGTAGAACAAGGAGTAAACTTGAGTCTAGATCCCGGTGTTAGCACAAGAACTAAATGAGTTCATAAGTTAAAAATGTTTATGAGTATATGTGGCACCTGGAAATGTTATGAAAGCATTAATACAGTGTAAGCATCCATGTACTAAGTACTTGGAATCACAAGTGTTCCAGATTTGGGTTCTTTAGGTATTTTGAACATTTGCTTATGTATATTGAGGTATCTTTTGGGATGAGATACAAGTCTAAAGACAAAGTTTATTTATGTTTTCTATGTACTTTATATATACTTTCTACAGATAGCCTGAAGGTATTCTTATTTTATTTTTTGTTTGTTTGTTGTTTTTTGAGACTTGGTTTTCTCTATGTTGTCCTGGCTGTCCTGGAGCTCGATCTTTAGACCAGGCTGGCCTCGAACTCAGAGGTCTGTCTGCCTCTGCCTCCCAAGTGCTGAGGTTAAATGCGTGCGCCACCACTGTCCAACTGGTAATTTTAAAACATATTTGTAGCGCTTCTGCTTTTACTACAACTCATACCACAAGATCAGCTGTGGAATTTCCCACTGTGGAATCATGTGACTAGGTAGTTCAACCTGGAAGAGACATTGCTGTATCTACTGTCATTGTGACCTGTACATGCACCATCAATGTGCTCATTCCGGGTCATTCCCGATAATGTCATGTTGAGTCCACCAACACTGCTTTTTCTAGACCCCCGCTGATGCAGCAGCCAGTCCTAAACTGTCTGGGGCCCCTGTTGCTGACCATATCCTCCATCTTGTTCCAGCGGCTATCTGCCATCAGCTAGGCTGAGGGTGTGGATGGAGAGAATATATGGTCTTTGTACTCACCAGGGTCCCAGACAAAAGAATCAAATGATGAAGTAGAGAACGAGCCCTAGGAGACTTAGGTACCAAACCCACAAAAAGCACCAAGTTTCCCATTTAATGTTTGTAGGTACTCTAATGTAGCCAGAAACCAGAAAAAAAAAAAAAAAAAACCACTAACACCCTTGTGAAGCTCACATTATTTAGTAATAAGTCCCATTTTTGTGTCCTCAAGGTCTCTGGTGGCTCTTGACTTACCCATCTTTCTCAAGCGGTATTTGTTACATTTACCAGTTCGGTGGGATTTTTTTGTAAACAGATTTACTTGTTCAGTAGTGACTCTCATCCTAGTGTCTGCTCCTCAAGGGAATATAAGCTGCATTAGGGAATCCTAGAAGGCCCTGAGAATAGCGACTGTGAAATCATGATTAGCCCTGGAAAGGCAACAAGGGCCTCCTAGCAGCAGAGGCTCAGCACCCATGGTAGAACATCCTCAGGTCCAGGTTCTGCTGTGGGTTTTTTTTGTCTCTAAAACATGGTCTCACACAGTAGCTTTGGCAGGCCCGATGTGGTCAGCTCCTTCCTAAAGGTTACTCTGCCCAAGGGCTGTCTTGCCAAAATCTAATAATCCCTGGACCTTGAGCTGCTGGAGACTGCTCAGGGAAGCACATGGGGGCAAAGCCAGTTGCGATTCTGTCGTTACAGTTCCAGCTTTGTCACGTTCTGAAATCCGTATTATCATTGTCACTTATGAAGCCTGTCCAGCAGTCAGTGCAAACAAGAAGAACTCGTGTGTGCTCATTTTTACTTAATCGGACAAAACCATCAGCTTTTGAGCTCATGGAAGCCCCGGTGTTTCCTAACTCCCACAGGAGCCTTGAAGACAGATAGATGGTAAAGTCCTGCCAAAAAAAAATACTACCCCAGTTCCAGGCTGCTTTCTTCCGGGAATCCTAGCCATGAACTGCTCCTTGAGATGTTTAGGTTCACAATCCTGCCGAAACCTTTGTGGGTTGCCAGATATCAGTTGTTGCCTCACAAGTGAAGCAAGCTGTTTCCTTGAGCATCGAGTTGTTCCCCAGCCTGGCCTCTCTGTTGAGAAAGTGCCGTATTCATAAAGAGCTCTCATGCTCCAAGTCTTTTGGCTTGTGATTTAACTGTTCAGGGAAAGCGCAGGCTGCTGTTGCGCGCTCGCTGCTGGTGATGTGTGTTAGACCGGGCGGTGGTGGCGCACGCCTTTAATCCCCAGCACTCGGGAGGCAGAGGCAGATCTCTGTGAGTTCGAGACCAGCCTGGTCTACAGAGCTAGTTCCAGGACAGGCTCCAAAGCCACAGAGAAACCCTGTCTCGAAAAACCAAATAAATAAATAAATGGCTTGTTTTTTACGGTTCCCATATATTCTTTTGTTCTTCTCCATGACTGGTTGGATCATACTTTTGCTCCGTTAGTAAAAATATTCATGCCTTTCTGAAGAACACTGTGGTCTCCAGAGTGGTCACCTGATAAAGCAGAGAAGTGTGTGGAGCTTGCTATCAGATGCATGAAGGCCTTGGTGTGGGTGTATTACAATGGGGTGGTTTAGGGCGTGCTGAGAGGTCCTCAGGGATGCCTGTCTTTTGGCTTACCAGATTTGCCTTGATAACTCTAACATCACTTGGCACAAATCTCAGAACAGTTTATGAAGTAAAGCTACCAAATGGCTTATGTTTCCATTATGGACTCTGAGAATGTGTGAGAGTGTGTGTGTGTGTGTGTGTGTGTGTGTGTGTGTGTGTGTGATTAAGGTTGCTAGTTGCTAAGAAACAATTTGTTAAGTGGAAGCCGGCTCTTGTCCAGGTATGAGCTTGGGTATTCAAGTCTTGGCGCTCACATCCAGTGCACAGGGAACCTAATCCTTCTAACTCAAAGTTGGCAAGCTGAGGAATGAGAGAGCACCCCTACCTGCCCTAAATTCACAGGACCCACTTCAAAAGACTGCTCCTCCTCAGAGGAGACTCAAAAAGGCTAAATTAGTCTTAGGTACAACTGGGCTAACCCACTGATGTGAATCCCCAAATAAGCCAGCCCATGACATCCAACTGAACTTGGTCCTGTGCATGGCAGTGTCTCTCAGCCCATCCTGGACTGTTAGTTTTGGCAAGGACACCACGACAGATAATAAATCCTGGAAGGAAAATGCGTTTGGCCTAGCATGGCTCAGCCCACTGTAATATTAGAATACAGAAAGCGGCTCTGTTTTTACACACCCTTTCACCAACTCAGCGTACATAATTTATGATTTCACTGTACAATTCCTGCAACACGACACCAAGAGTAGTCCCGCCCTCTAATTAAGTACTCTTGATAGAGAAAACGCGAAACTGACATGCAAACCGTCTCTCTGTGCCAGTGATTGATAGTGATTACATCTTTATGAACCCAGCCTAAAGGTCTCAGCTTCCTGGTGGGTGAAGTCGCCTGTAGGGCCACTTCCTGGCAGGGATCAGTGGCTGCTGACAAAACCGAAGATAACTCAGGGGCACAACGTTCGCTTCTTGAACTTTGAAGTCTTTGACTGTCTGTCCATACTTGGTCACGAATCTCTGTGACTATCCCGTGTTTCTGTGGAGCTTCCGGTCAGAATGCACATCACCTCCATGCAGAGGTTGCAATGCAGAGATGGAGTGTTGGGTAGCGGTCTCCTTGAGGTGTCCTAATTTGACATGCAGGGTTTTTTTTTTTTTTAAAGTTAGGAGTAATGAGCAACAGGACATACTTCTGGCCACATTGGTACTTGAATTAAACATAATAGCCAGAGAGAACCTTAATCCGTCACACCGTTATTTTTTAAATGTTTTTGAGACAGTGTCCTGCTCTACAGCTCAGATTGACTTCAAGCTGATAATCCTCCTGCCTCCACCTCCTCAGTGCTATGATAACGGAATATGTACCACCATGCCCAGTTGTTCAAATGTTTTTCCCTTCCTTTATTAAAAGTAAGCAAGTTTAGTCTTTGAAATAGACTGACCTCCCTGAGCCAGGTGTGCCCAGCTCATCACTGATCCTTCTTTAGTTGTACCCTTCCCCGGCTGAAGAGCGGTTGTCAGCTCATACCCCCCGCCCTTCATAGAAAGATGTTATAGGTGAATTGAGATCAGCTGGGCTGCTGGAAAGCAAACAGGTCCGTCAAGGGAGCAACAGCTGCATTAAGTGAACGCTTCAATTTGTACTCAGCTGCTGCCATCATCGCCATAGCGACCGAAGCAAGCTGGTAGAGTTAGACTCCACTGTCTTTCCTCTGTACCTTTAAGATGTCTGTTTTGTAGATGTGCGTGACATTTTCTGGTGTTTTTGCAGGTTCGGACCTGGCTTGGTCATCTACTGGTATGGATTCATCCAGGAACTGGACTGCAACCGGGAAAGGGGCATCCTGCTCAAAGCCTGCTTCCCCACAGACATTGTCACCTTAGGCCACAGCACCGCTTGACCCCAAGGATCCTGGAAGAGAAGCCGGAAGCAATGCTGCTTTCCTGCAGTATAAACTTCTGGCAACATCTGCCCTGAACTTGAGCTGAACCCTGGCTGCTGCAGTCTCAGCCCTACCTCTCTAGACAAACATATCAAAAGGTTCTGCTTTCCTTCAGCCCTGGCTGATGGGAAGAGCCAAGAACTCCGGACATAACCCGCTCACTATCGGCATCTCCGTCTCTGACACACGCTTAGTTTATAGATAGTCATAATCCTGCTTCCTTCCTGATGTGTTCTCCTTGTACACTGAGCAGAAGGAAAGGTGTGGAGACTGAAGGGTGGGGTTTTTCAGTTCTCCTCCCTGTCATCCAGTCACTTCTTTTCCTTCTAAACCTCCTACCACCTTGCCCGCCTTTCTCTGCGTGGCCGCTCTGAGAGTAGGTATTGCACTAACATCAGGGAATATTACCTAGCACAAACCTAGGAAATCTGGAGACAGGAAGTCTGTTAGAAAGTGTGCCTTCTCATTTGGGGCTCAGCAGAGCTGGACAGGGACTTCTGTGGAAACTTATGGCCTCCTGACTTGTGTGGCCTCAAGCCAAGCTGCAGAAGTCCCCCTTGACGAGAACGTCCTCTGTTCATAAAGCTTATTCGGGCCCCAAACATTTCACTGACATCACCTGAGAGGATGAGTTGCATTGTGTATGCAAACCGTGCTCCTTTGACTTGCGTGAGGCCGAGTACTAAAGCTAAGCCTCCCTGTTGACGGCGGCCCTTTGAACAGGACTGCTGGCCTGTACAATGTTGGCCACTATTTTTAAGAGATATTTTTTAAAAGCATATTCGTGAATACTGCTTTGTGTCTGCATTTTATACCAAATAATTGTGTAACACTCAAATAATTTAGACATTATAAATAATCAGCTTTGAATGAATTAAGTGTACCAGAAAAAAATCCTAGAGCGGTTTTTAAATAATCAAAATAAAAGAGATTTTGTATTTATTCACTTTAATTTATTCACTTTTATATACTGCAGACCAGACTTCAGTCAGAAGCAAAACATCAATAAAATAATTCTAAACCTATCTTTTGGAAAATTAAAAACTAATCTGTATTCACCCCTCCCCCAAATTTATTTAGTGAAACATCTTTGCCTCAGTGCTGGGAAATGTGGCTTTTCGAATGTTGAATAGATATTTTAGAAGCAAAAACAAGATTTTTAGAAACACCTTAAGCCATACACATTGATGGGTTCCTTTTGTGCCTGCTCGGTGAAAAACTTGGCCCGTCGCCTTCCTGCCGAGGGCCACAAGTGTGGCAGGTCCAAGATAGGATGTTAAGCTTTCCTGGGAGATTGCCTTAAATCACAGGCGAGAAGGGTGAGTGGTAAGGAAGCATCAGGCGGGTTCTGTGTATGAATCGGATGATTTGAGACCACGACTATGTTGCCTTTCTACACACGCTTTAACGAAAGATGTTAAAATCTGGTTTGACAGCATGCCCTAAGCCACTGGTTTTGTTTGTCTTGGGCGAGGGGTGGGGGTAAGTTGGGGGTAAATTACATGTATCTGCACAGATATTGAATATCCTGCTAGACCCTTGTCAAAGATTTGCTTGTTTTAACATTAGCCTAATTTATGATTAGCATACACAAATAAAATTTAAAAGCTCCAAAGGTGCTTGCATTTTCTGTTGATTCTTCTACATGGAACCCTGACATTATGAAAACGTTCTGGTAGCCCCAACAGAAGACACTGCCTTGTATTTATGAGTGGCGCTTCCCAGTTGGGCCCCTCAAAGCAAGAAAGCAACCAACAGTAAATTACATTCTATGGTAAGGTTATGGAGTTACTCCGAAACTAGTGTGATCCTTGTGTGTTTGAATTATAGACATGTGGAAAAGAAAGAATGTCGCTCCCAGGTGAGAAGCTTAAAACCTCTTGGTCACTTCTTTCATCTTAAAAACACTTATTTGGGGACTGGAGAGATGTTCAGCAGTTAAGAGCATTTGCTGCTTTTGCAGAGAACCAGGATCAAATCCCAGCACCAACATGGCAGCTCACAGCTACTTGTAATCCAGTTCCAGGAGATCCAGTGGCCTCCATGGGTAGCAGTCATGCATATGGTATACATACATACTTACGGGCAAAATGCTCATACACATAAAATTTAGAAAAATTTTTTTAAATGCTTAGCCGTACAGCATTTACATGTGTTTGCTTGTTTATTTTTTTTTTTAATGTAGGCAATCCAAACATCAGCCCCAGGACAGCGGTGATGGATAGCTTACTTTTATGGCTGTCATCATGAGAACATTAATGTTAAAGCAAAATCTTTAATATTTTTGTGAACCATTTTGTACACTGTGCTGATGAACCGTGCCATGCCAGGATACAGGAATATGAGTAAAACATAGCTCTGAGTGGTGCTCCCTCTGCCACAGAGACTTACACAACTGCACCCACAAACACATCAGACCCCTTTGAAGAGTGGAGAGGGGTCGACACGAACAAAGCCAATGCGCCTGACATTCAAAGGTGCCTGTGTAGACTCCTCCCCTTTATCCTTCTCTCTCCCTTCCTAAAATCACAAGCAATTGAGACTCTTTCTTTGACCTTCAGCATGTGTGTGTAAACTTACAGATGCAGCAGATTCGGGGTTCTGAAGCCCACCTCTAGGAAAAGTAATCGTTTTAAGTAGGAGTGTGTACCTCCTCGTCACCTGCAAGGCTTGCTGCCTCTCTGAAAAAGATAATAATGAATGATTTGTCTTTGGGGATCGCATTAACTCATGAGAGCCACCAGGGAGGAGACTGCTTAGAGCCCTGATGAGGTAGCCTAAATAGTCCCCTGGCTGGCTCCACTAATTGACACAGCACCAAAGTGAACAGTTGCCTTGACTCTCCCTGGGGAGCTACACCCACTGTTTGCTTTCTGCATCAGAACCAAGATCGCTGATGTTTGTGTGTTTGGACCTGCTTCAGGCCCAGAGCTCTGGTTAGATGAAATTTGCTGCAGGCTGTGTGTTCTTCCTTCCTGGTCGTCTTCGCTTTCATTACCCTCCTGAGTTTCCATCCACGTGGATACGCCTTCCCACTCGCCTCTTTGTTTTTTGTAGACAATGATCCCTGAAGCAAGATAAATCTCGAAACCCCTGAGAAGTGGCACCTGACCTGATCAATCCAAGTAAAAGTGACACGCACATCACAAGCCACCACACCAGGTGCACACCAGCACCTGGAAGACCCTACTTAGAATAAAGTTGTGTATTTCCTATGAGATTGATGCCTTAAGTGAATGCTTGGCAAAAGGAGCCAATGAAGCTGGACATGCATTTGGTAGATGAGCAGGCAGATAATCTATGAGTCCAAAGCCAAGACCTGGTTGATAGCAATTTCCAAGCCAGCCAGGGCTATAGTGTGAGCCTCTGTCTCAAAAAACTAAAATAAATCTCCAAAGAAGCCAAGACATGGAAGATTTTACAGTGTGTTTGAGCCCGCATGATTGTGTTCAGCTGATCATAGTTGTGAATTAAAATAGTAAAATTTCTGTCTGGCTCGGTGAGTCACTTTGCCCCATTATTGTGGGGCAGCTTGCCATGGCCCATGTCTCTGAGAGGAGACTGCTTCACAGAATAACTATTCGGGGACAAGAATGGGAGGAGATGCTCTCCCCCTGGGCACATTCTTGACTAGGGTTAAGGAACAAAGTCAGGGGAAATTTACCAGGCAAACTATGGGCGTGTGCCCACCGTGTCAGCACTGGGACACGGGCACAAGCTGCCTTTCTCAACCTGAAGCACTCTTAGGTCAAGGAAGGGTCATGCGTGACACAGTTGAGCCTGGCTAATCATCTTCCTGACCCTCCTGTCACTAGGAAACCCAATCTGAGGCCGTTTGGTGAAGAGAGTGCCTGATCCTAAAGGTTAAATGAGGAAGATGGGATTAGGAATGAAATAATAACCAGAAGGGCCTGCGTCCCCCTTGTGCTTTGTGCTTTCCTGCTATTGTTGGGAATATGGCCGTGAGACAAAGGACCGCTGAGGTCAAGCACTATAAATTACAGATTTCATACAATAGTCCTCCACTAAAATGATTTCAAAGCTTGATCAAAGTAATTCCAAAGAGCCTTTTAAAACTTCTCTACAATACGTGGGGGCAGGAAGTGCTCACTTGGTGCCTTGATTTGTTTCAGTCAGGGTAGCAGGGTTCAATCTTGGTGCCATGCCTACTTTATATAAAACCCAAATCATTGATAAGGTGAGTGTAGCGTGTGCTTCTTATGTAAGGACAAAGGCTGTTGTTTTACTTACCCACACCAACTAAACATTTGGAATCGCTTTTACAGAAAAGATACATATAATTGATTTTTTTTACAGGAGTATTACTTGACCGTACTTATGTCCCCAAAGTATTTTCTAAACCAGATCTACTTCCTATGCTTAGTGGGGCTTATTTGGCGTTTTAACAAGGCAACAGCTATGTTTCTCTTTCCTTTTCCCTCACTTGGCTTTCTTCTCAGTGGTCTTGTGTCTTAGACAAGGCTGATGGGAACTAGGCTAGTGGCAGCAAGGCCGAGAGGCCTCACTTCAGCTGCATACCCAGTGAAGGAGGATGAAGGTAGCCACGTCAGGCGCAACTGGTGGCCCACGCTACTGGGTCAGATCACCTTTGCTTCTTTAAAGGAAGGTCATTGTGAAAAGCTGGCATGAAATATAACCACGTCAATTAAGTAATAACAGTTGAAGTTCAACATGGAATTGAGGGCCAAACATGAAGCCAGCGACCATTAAACCAGAACGGCCATTAATTCTCCTAAAAACTGCTGTTGCTTAAAGGTATTGCTAGAAAGACTTGCACTGATGCTTGGGGGAGAGGGGCCTTTGTTATTTTTCATATCCAACATAAATTCATTCAGAAGTAATTTAGTATGTCTGGGTAGACTTCCTGGTTTTTTTTCTTTTTTATTAAAATTCTTTTGGAAGGCATCAAAATCCAGTCAAAACCCTAACACTTTACAGGAAACCGTAGTTCTTTTCTGAGTTAACTGAAACCCGAACACGACTCGAGTTCACAGTCAGTATCTCAACAGTCGGATTACTTGCTGTTTGTTTAATGTAAGATCTGCAGTTAGATTATTATCTTCAGAGGGAAGAAATCACATCTGTTTGGTTGACTTCTCTATGCTCTGGGTCCTATCAAAATTCCTGGTACAGAGAGCTGTTCAGTGAGCGCTATATGATGAAATGATTGCTAAATTTATATTGAACGTGTCCTCGTTTTCATCACACAAATAATTGGAGCTACTTCTCCCTTTTTTTTTTCAGCTAGAAAATAAACATAGTCACAGGAGCATATATGTTGATATTAAAGAATTAATTACTTTAAATTTCTCCGAAAATCTCAGAACAAATTTATGAAGAAGAGTTTTTGAGACGTGCTCAATTTTAAGGGGAATTCCTTATCATTTTGTCACATTTGCGGAAAAGTACCCCAAGATTTTATCCACCGAATAGCTAAATGAAGAGATCAGAAACTGTACTGTTCTTTTAAAGATAGACTTACCTTTCTTTATATTTTCAATTCTATTTTTCAAAATAATTGCCCTTAGCATCCTATCAGGCACCCAAATCCAGGTTTTTCACACACAGATTTGGGGCTGCTTGGGGGTATTGTCAGGGTCCCTCAAACTGCCGCTTTTCATTGCTTCCTCTTGTAATATCTGGTTAATGGCAAAATGCTTCCAGGCCACGAAAGTGGTTGGCTGGCTCTAGGGAAAGTATCTCTGGTCCTATGTCTGTCGGATCTGACCTTTGAAGAGTTGCAATCCACAGTCTACTCAGTGGGTGTGTCCTTATTAGTCCTTAATTCCGCTGTTTCAGCCTGGGAAAGCCAGAGGCTTCTATTTCCTCTTGTGCTGGAAACTTATAGCTCCGTTTCAAGGGCTCGCATGAACATCTGGAGGGATCTGACCCATAGTACAGGTACCAATGAGACCCGCCCATCTTATTCCATATTCTTGATCTATTTCTAGATTATATAAGGCTATTCAAGACACAAATAGTTACCTAGCACTTCTGAAACCCTAGCCCCCAGCACTGCTTAACCCACGGTGGTACATGCCTGTAAAGCCAGCGCTTAGGAGGCAGAGAAATTCAAAGTCATCTTTAGCTAAGAGTTTGAGGCCATCCTGCTATATTCGAATGGATAATTAACTGTTGTTGAACAATAAAACAGTGCAAGGAGTGGCCCCATGGAGGTGAGACCACTGTTTTCACGGAAAACTGAGTTGTTGACTAATTATATTCCTCTTGTTCGCTTTGACATGATCCTTGAATGTGTCTTCCAATGGTCAAGGAGAAAAGCAGAAAGAGGACAGGGTGGATGAAGGAGCTCACACAAAGGAAACACCTTTTCAGCCGGTTCCTTCTGATGTCTTAAGAGACGTGGAGAAAGGGAACCCAGCTCATTAGCAAGGATAAGAAGTCTGGCTCCTAAACTCAGAATTTGGGAATTCAAAGGCACCAGAGGCTTCATTTGCCTGAAGAAACAAGTCAAGAGAGGTCATGTGACCTGTTCAAAGTCACGAGGCTTCTTGATGAAGAACAAAGCCAGCATCTCCCTCTCCTGACCTCTTGTGTTTTGTCTTCTACTATATAATACTGTGCTTTTGTTGCTTTAGCACGACCTAGACTCACATGTCAAGAGGGAACTTCAGTTGAGGAACTGCCCAGATCAGACTGGCCTGTGACCATGTCGGTAAAGAGAGTGTCTTCACTGATGACTGTGGGCAGCACCATGTCTAGGCTGGTGAAGCTGCATGCAGTATCTACTAAGACAGACAGCTGAGCATGGGTCGGAGCGTGAGCCAGTGAGCATCACTCCTCCATGGCTTTTGCTTCAGTTCCTGCTGGAGTTTCTGTCCTGACCTTCCTCAGGGATGGATGGTGAACCAGAATTACAACCCGAAATAAAACCCCTTCCCCCTCACAAGTCGCTTTTGCCCATGGTGTTTACCACAGCAAAGCAAATGGCAACAGGGTCGTCACTTGCTCCGCAAAATTTCCAATAGCTTAAAGTATGTTTCTAATTCACTAACAAAAGGTCCTGGTTTATTTTTAGTAATCACTTTTGAACCTTACCGTGTAGGTCCTGCCCAGATACTGGAATTTCTATAGTAGATAAGAGCTGGGATTTTTTCTTCATATCCACATTTATTTACACCTTTAGTGCTCCTCCGCTAACAGCTAGGCTCTTTACATTGGCCTCTGAAAATGGCATGGAAACATTGGAGGCAGACCTCCTCTGGCCAACCTACAATTAATTGCTTCTTCCTTACACTGGGGTGGGGGATAAAAACCTCAGGTTGCATTTACCATGTTTTCTTACTCTAAAGATACGATGATATTTAAAATAACTGATCACCCCTAGGAAAGATCAACTCCCTAATCAACATAGAAAGTTTTAGAACTCTAGTCAGGAGAGCCCAGAGGCAAGCAGTCTCTGCAGCAGTCCGGAGTCCCTGCCTCTCTCTCCTAGCAGGCAGCCTACCTGCTAAAGGCTTCAGGCTTCCTCTGTAAACTGAAATAATACCTATCACGCATGCCTGTTACGGGGATTAAATAAGATTAGTGTTTAATACACCATAAATCACATCTGTTCTGAAACTGGCATCACAATAGCTGGGTTACATATTATATAACTATTAATAAATTACCGCTACATAGAAGGATCCATTTCAGGGCCTGGGGAGACAGACAGCTCAGAGGGGAAAGTGCTTGCTGCTGGTACGTGAGGATCTGTGTTTGGAGCCACAGAGCTCATGCAAAAGCTGGTTCAGGTACCTAGGCTGTAACCGCAGCACTGTGAGGGGAGGAAGGGTGGTGGCCCACACATCCTGGGACTCTAGCTGCCATGATGCACTGCGCGGTCAAGGAGAGACTCTGCTTCAAAAATGAAGACGGTAGGTGATAAAGCGAGACACCTGGTGTTGCTCTATAGCCTCCATGTGTGTACAAACAGGTGAGTGTACTATATACCCATGTGCCCAGACAGCCATGCACCCCACACACACACAGAGGAAGCATATTTCACAAACAATACACACCATTTAAAAGCTGTGTTTTCTGTGCTGGCTTAGCAGCCATTGTGAAGTGGAGAGCTTTGCCTTCTGCTTTCCCGAAGCCCATCCGGAAGAACACCATTTGCCAGGGGTTGAGAGCAGCAGGGGGAGATCACCCTCTGAGAGAAGACACATGTTGGCTTGCCTGTTTGCTCAGACAGATGTCCAGTTTACATTCCTGTGCTCCTGAGGAGCGCAGAGACAGCCAGCCTGTGTTTCTTTTGATAGTGACAGTAACCTTTGCCATAAATACAGCCTCGGCAGCCAGACGGGGCAGGAAGCAGCCGGTACTTACGCAGGTGATTGACAGCCCAAGGCCTGTGCGCCACATGCACCCCTAAACATGCATGGGTTTGTCATCACAGAAAAGCTTTTTTTTGAGGGGGGGGGTGTGCTGAAACACCTTCTCAAGGCCATTGCTAATTCAATGAAACAAACACATTGGTGCTACCTGAATTTAATTTTTTTAGAAAAAAGAAAAACGGCAAAACTGAGGGAAGTTGGAGAAATTAGTGGCCTACTCCTGGATTCTCTCTCTGATGATTGTGACATTATTTGGAATGTTTCGGGGTTTTTGTTTGTTTGAAGACACAACTTTCACTAGCGTTCCACTCCCACATATAAATCTCATCAGACGACAGGCAAGCCAACGTTTTTGGCTTTTTGTTTTGTGTTTTTTTTTTTTTTAAGGAACATTTCACAAATTTGCATGTCATCCTTGCACAGCAGCCATGCTAATCTTCTCTGTATTGTTCCAATTTTAGTATATGTGCTGCTGAAGGGAGCACTTTTTTTCTTTTCTTTTTTTTCTTCCTCTTTTTTTTTTTTTTTTTTTTTTTTTTGCAGTTGAAGAGCATTCATGCTCTCCTCATAAAACTGTGTGGTGGCGGCAGGGTGTAAATTGGCTTCCCATTGGCTGCTGAAAACACTGGGACAAACTGTGAGTCTCAGAGCGGGTGGTGCCTTGCACCAGGACTTCAGGAGCACCGTCACTGAGCAGTCGGGAGCACGGTCCACTAAGTCAATCTGTACCTCTCCGGGTATGTGGGTGCTCTTCCATCCTCTTCAGAGAGCCTGCCAAATCCAGTCTCACATCATGTAGATTCTAAAGAGACTGGGTGATTTCGCTTTGTCCATTCTAGACTCTGAAAAATGAAAAATATTCCTGAAATATTAAAATGTATGTCCAGCAAGCCACAAAAATTCAATGGTAGATTATCCAGACTGACCAGCCGTCAACATACAGAAAATCTCTCTCTGTTTTAGGGTTGTTGTATGCATCCCAAAGAAGAGGAGTGCAAAAATACCAATGAGGGGGCCCCCACACACGCCCTGCTTCAGTCACAGGGTGACAAGTTAGAGGAAAAGTTCTAGGTGGCTTCACTGAGGTCCCATTCCATCCAGATGTCTCTTTCTCATGCAGATGTTTTGCAGACTGGTAAGACCGCCATTTTCCCAGCAGTATCCAGGATGCTGGAGCAGGAAGCTGGCAAATCAAGGCTAGCCTGAGCTATGCAGTAAGACCCTGTCTTAAACAGAGAAAAGTTTGAAATGGAGAAGGAAAGGAAAAAGAGATCTCTTTTTTACTTTTTGCTCACACAAAGTGAACGCTGAGCAGAACAGTCCTTGGGAATGACTTTGCAATGGGTCCATTTTGCACGGTAGATTATATAGTGTGGGAAGGAGTTAGATTCAATATTCAAATTTGAAGTTTTCAGATTCATTTACATTGAAACAAGTTTGGCCTGGTAATTTTTAAAACTGTCCTGAAATTCACTGATCTGATTATTTAATGGGTTGTATGTATTTAATTGTGTGTGTGTACGCACATGTGCGTATGTGTGATGCTGGGAGCTATGCCGTGGGTCTGGTAGGTGGTTTAATAGTGAACTATATCTCCAGCTCTTTGACCTGGTGGTTAGCTAAGCCTCATTTAAGTTTTTGACATCACCAAAGTGTTCACTCCTTCACTTATAAGCTTGTTTGTGTTTCTAGAAATATGGTGGGGATGGGACTTCTGGGTGCTGTAGGAAGCATAATTCCCCCTAGGCTGGCATTGAAGACTCTCTAGAAACATCCTGATTGGCTCTCTTCTTCTAGGATGGTCCATGTAGCTTCCTAGAGGACCCATTATGTCAGGTACAGAACAGTAAAGAGGCCCTGAGGACAGGACCTTACAGAGGCAGTTGTCTGTTCCTGCCTGCCTAGAACAGAGAGGACACATGGCAGAGACAAGTTACACAAACTGCCCTCTCCAAGAGTTCTCTCTCTCTTTCTTCTCTCCCTCGGTCTCCCCCAACATCCCCTTTCTCTCCATCCTTTCTAACAGAATGCAGCTTTATCCTGGGACTGGAAGATGTTTTATCATTTCGTCGTCAGGAGGATGAGCCTAGTACTGAACCCTCAGCACCACTGCACAGGAGTGGGTGAACGCTTCCGCTGATGTCCCAGGTTTTCTTCTCTGATGAAAGCAAGGCCTTCCTCTTCTATGATTTCCACCCTTTCAGTGTTAGGATGGGAAGGGGAGAGGTGCGGTAGCCATCTGTGACCCATGAGGAAAAATTGCCAGAACTGCTAAGCCAGGTTAGTCTTGCAATCCCTCACACCTGAACAAAAAGCAAACCCATCTTTCCCCACTGCTATTCATAGGAATTCTGTTGCTTGCACCCAGCTGCATTCCCCACTGAAGCAAACATCATGGGAATGACCTGAACAGGCTCCCTGAGAATCTCATTCTGTTCCACGAGAGATATGTGGTCAAAATTTCTACCCAATTTACTGACTTATCAGACATGTCTAGAGACACTGACCCTTGACCTAAATTCTGCGAGTACTAAGAAGGAAGCTAATTCTCTTTCAAGAAAAGAAAAACCCTGTAATTTATTAAGTAGCAAACCAGCATTCTTTGATGGTCGGTCAAGGGCCTAAAGCCTCCAGGAGTATCATTAACTGTGATGCGGGGTGGGAGAGATGGCTCCGTGGTTCTACATACTGGCTGCTCTTGCAGATGGTCTAGGTTTGATTCCAAGCACAAACATGGTGGCTCTCAGTCATATGTAACCCCTTTCCGATGGATCCAATGCTCTCTTCTGACCTCCATAGTTACTTCACTAGGGTGGTACACAGACACATAGGAAGTAAAAAGCACCATACACATAAAATAAAATTAAAATTAACAATGCAAAAATTTGTTAGAGAGTAAAGGGTCTCGCTAGAGATCTGTGGAAACACATCTCAGTGACATAGTATCATTTTGGGGTAATCGTTTCTTTTATTCTCCTCCCATCACCACTTCCATAAGAGAACAGTATTTTCACTGAACTATATGATTGAATATGCAGTCTATTTTCTTTATTTCTAATTTTGATAGTGCATTTTAAATATTACCTTAGTGAGGACTGAACCAACTGGGATAGGTTGGTAATATACCTCTAACTCAAACAGGCAGGATCATCTATGAAACAGGAGACAAAGCCCAGTCCTGGAGTCTAGGAACTTCAGCCCAGACACAGGGTTCCACCTACAGATCCAGCCTTCACAGGTTCCTCCAAGTTTAGCAATTTTTTTTTGCTTCCTTAGGACCCAAATGTTCTCCAGTAACTATGGAGAAAGTTAGTACCACCCGAGTTTAGTTTGCAAAGATTGAAACATTTGATGCGTCTAAAGCGCTGATGACAGGACCAAGTACAGGAGTCCTTGATAAACATAGCTGCCACTAGTACCTCTTTTCCAAATAGGGTCATGGGGACTCATAGATGTTAAGCAATTTGTCTAGTAAGATATTAGACAAGTCAGTTCACTACTTGGGAGGCAGAGACAGGAGGATCTCTGAGTTCTGAGTTCTAGGCCAGCCTGATCTAAAGAGCAAATCCAGGAAAGTCAGGGGTACATAGAGAAACTGTGTATTGAAGAAGAGAGAGAGAGAGAGAGAGAGAGAGAGAGAGAAGAAGAAGGAGGAGGAGGAGGAGGAGGAGGAGGAGAGGAGAGGAGAAGAGAAGAGAAGAGAAGAGAAGAGAAGAGAAGAGAAGAGAAGAGAAGAGAAGAGAAGAGAAGAGACAACTTGGTGGCATTACAGAGTCCGAACGGGTTCTGAAATGATGTTCAGCACATTATAAGCAAATGATATTTGCTATTATTTCAATTTCCTCTACCATGTGAGAGCTTAAGGTATTCTCGTTGCCCCCTACTTTCTCAACATTTGCCACCACCCCGCACCTCCTTTCTTTTGTTCAAGGGTCTGCTATCCCCAGGATGAGTGGCTGTGTGCTTTCCTGGGAGAAGAGAGAAAACCCTAGTCTCAGTCCCAACAGTCACCCCACAGACATTCTGAGCTAGCCAAGCCCCTTCTTTCCCTACCAGCGGCTGGTATGTCGTGCGCATGTCATGCAACTGACACCAAAGAAAATTGAGAGAACATCCGCGACGAGTGGGGAGAGCTTCTGGAAGAAGTTTTCCTTGCTGATCACGAAGGACACAAAGTCCGTTTTCTCCTGGTTGCGGTTGCATCTGGAAAATGTATGAATTGCTGTGCCATCTGGCTACCAGGAGCAGGGGCGACAGCAGACAAGCCAGGGCTGGCTCAGAGGATTTGAAGACATTCAAAAGGAATAGCCCGGGGCTCTTATGACATCACTGAGTCCCTGAATCAACCCCCTGAACTCCTTAGCTTCCACACTTCCCACTTCTCAGATAATAAATCCTCTTCACTCTGGAAGGTAGTTGGGTCTGAGTTTTCTGTTATTGGGAGCCAAGAAATACTCTAGCTGATACATCTAGTTATAGAAGATACGTTGCCTCCCACCAGGGTGCAAGCTGAGCTAAATAAGATCACAGAAAATGAAAGCAGGCTCCCCCACTTTTGTTTTCTTACATTAAAATGAACCTATGCATTTTGCTGATGAAAAACAATCTAAAAATGGTGGTTAAGAGAAATTGAGTGTATACTAAATGAGAAATTGTACTATTTTCACAAGTTTTCTGTAAGTCTGAAACTATTAGAAAATTAAAATTTCCTTACATAATAGGGGTTTTAAATGACGGTACACAGAACTAAGAACATGGGAGTTTTAAATGTGCAATTAATTTACATAGTAATATTTTACATGTGAACAAAAAATGAGACAAATCCCTGGCAGAGTTGCTTCAGAGCCGCCCAGCCCCACAAGAGCTCAGGCATGTCCTAAAGCCACAAAGGGGAGCAGGAATCACGGTGTCCCTTGGGCAGCAAGAAAAAGAGCCATGTAAGAGAGGTGCAGTGACCTGCGGGAGGTCGTGCTCTAATTAGTGGCAAAACCAAGCATAGCCCTGACCTCACATGGAGGCAGCTTGACTTGTTCCTCCCTACCCCCTCCGGACAGGGCAGGCCACATTTGCAAAGACTCCTGGAGAAAGGAATTTTCAGTGTGGTGGAAACCCTCCAGTCTGGTTCCAGAGTACTCATTCAAATATCTGAGGGGAAGAGTTTGATTTTTTTTTAATTAAAAAAACAACTGGAAAATCAATTTATTGAACAAATAATTATTGATACTCTAAAGATCCCCAAACACCAGTGGTAACCAAGGGCAACCTGTAGTACCCTTCATTTCAATGCAAAGTGGAGGTCCTTTCCACACACTGATTATTCTTTTGAAAAACTAGTCTCATGTATTAGAATAAATTTATACCCAATGTGCAAAAGTTATCTCTGCTGATTTTCAGAGTTGCTTACATGTGAAATATTCTTGTTGTGAAAAGAAATCAGTTTGCATTTCTGCACATAAATTCCATGATACGATGAGTATTCTACCTGAGGGGTATGTCTGCAAGCCCAAAGGACAGGTGTCATACTTGAAAGCAAAGACTGAGGCAGGAGGATTGCAGCTTCAGAGTCAGGCTGAGCTTATGTGACACTCTTTGAAGAATATGGAAGTCAGATTTTTGTCGCCGCTTGGCTTAATGTCTTCCAGAGGTGCACTTGGACTCAGAATGGGCTCTGCATGCATGCCTGGCCAGGCTCTCAGCTTCTGTCCCTCCCTCTCATCCCTATTCTCAGACCCCACCACAAGCCACATTGTCAGTTTCAGCCAGGACAGAGTGTGACTGTCTTCAGCCTTTCCCCTCCACTTTCCCAGACCTGTGACGTCCATCCAGAGATTTAACACAGATGCTTTCCTCTCTTTATGAAGTGGGATTCATAGGGACAGGAAATGCAATGGAGTTTCCCAAAGCCTAGCAGAAGAGGTGTTGCTGTCCACTGGGTTCAGAGTTTTAGTTGGGATGAGAAGAATTCCAGAGCCAGATGAAAATGGAGATGGCACAGTGATATAGATGTGGACAATGTTGCTGGACTCTGCTCTTGAGAATGGTCAGAATGGTAGAGTTTATGATGTAAGTTTATTTTACAAAACAAAATGAAAAGGGCACAGAGCTATTCCTGCTAAGAAACACTAGCACCTTGGAGTATGTGAGCAGTAGACGTGTGGAAGACCTATCCTAGAGGCAGAACCGGAGGTTTATATATAATCGGGGAGACAAGAAAGAAGAAAGGAAGGCGAAAACAAGATTTAAGGGTGACTTCAAGGGTGATGGAGATGGCTCAGCAGTTAAGAGCACTGGCTGCTCTTCCAGAGGACCAGGGTTCAACTCCCACCCCACAACTGTATGTGACTCCACTCTCGTGGGATCTGATACCCTCTTCTGGTTTCTGTGGACAGCAGGCACACACATGGGACACATGTCACACACAGACAAACATGTAGATGAAACAGGAGTGATTTTGAAAACTTCATTTTAGCAAGGCGTTAGGTGATGGTATCATTCACAGAATGAAGACTAGTAATCACAGGAAAGAATAGGTAGACATCTGGGATCTGTGTGGACATGAATATGAGGTGTATTAAAAGCCAGAGCCCTGCACGCGTGTCCAACTACAGTCAACTATCGAGGCTGCGTATCCTAAGGAAGGCAGCCCAAGGGAACTGAATCTGAAAATTCATAAACATACAAAGTCAATGAAGACAGCCTTGGGGAAGGAAAATAGCCTTGGGAATCATACACAGCTTGGAAGTTTGGATCACATCTTATAATATAAGAAAGCAGACTATCTATGTGCACAAAACATTTAATCTCCCTTTTAGAAGCAAGAGAAAGCTGAGCTAAAAACAGGGGAAAATAGAGTCTTCCTGAAGACCGTCCTGAAGAATTCACTGCCTCCCCAACCCTGGCGAGCGGATGTGTGCAAGGGTTCGTAGTCTCTACTACCTCTCCCATCTCTTCAGGATTTGATTTTTTTAAATTACTGTTCTACTTACTTTAAACTTTCCAACAGCCCCCCCCAAATGCAGGACACATAGAGCAGGTTATCTGTCACCTCTGCAATTGGTGTAGCACTGTGCTCCTCAAAAGAACCTTCAGTATGTGTGACCAGTGGGGGTGTAGTAGTTTGAATGAGAATGGCCTTCGTGGGATCAAGTGCGTGGTCCCCCATTGGTGGTGCGTGTTCTGGGAGTTCAGGAGGTGCAGGCTTGCTGGGGGAACAATGTCACAGGGACAGGCTTTGAGAGCTGATAGGCTTGTAGTAGGCTTTAGTAGGCAAAAACCTTGCCTACCCCTACTTCCAGTTTGTTTTCTCTGTTTTGGACTCCCATTTGAAGACATGAGTTCCAGCTCTCGGCTTTCTACTGAGTTCCAGCTCTCGGCTTTCTGCTCTGGCCACCGTGCCTGCTGATTACTGCCACGCCTGCTGGCTGTACTGGACCGTTATTCTATTCCAACTGTAAACCCAAATAAACCCTTTTTCCAAAGAGTTGTTTTAGTTACGGTGTTTTATCACAGCAGGGGAAAAGCGACTGAAACAGGAGGCCCACAAGATTGCTCCAGGTCAGGGAATTCCTTGTTCTGAGGGAAATGGTCAGACAAAACGTGGGCTCCCACTCTTTGACTGTGTCAGCAGTGGCCTCTGCCTCTTTGCCTACACTGCCTAGAAACAAGAAAGCAGTATATATTATTCTAAGTAAAGGGCAAGTTCGAAGGGCAAATGTCACTTCTTTACTGTAAACTAAAGACGTGTGGCAGAATAGGACCTTGAAAGGTTACGCATAAGTTGAGGCTTTATTTAATTAAGAAAGATATTCCTGATTATTATAAAGTCATGGGTGATAAAATTCCTGTCAGTCAGTGCACTTTGGGCCTCCTTGCCAAGGGAAACTCAGAAAAGGCCAGCAGGGCTCGTCACTCACTCTCGTTCACTCAAAAAGCTGTCACGAGTACCTGTCGTGTAGGTACCCACTGCTAAGACTTACCCTGTGGTCTCAAGTGCTCTGCCGGAAATTACAGGGCCTCTGTGCCTCTGGAGGCTACACAGGTCAGAAACAAGCCTCCCTGCAAACCAAAATGGATCAAGCCGGCAACGTTTTCAGTACAGCAAGGTTAAGAATGGATCTGTAGGTAAAGACTGCATTATTTGGTACCTGGAAATTTTCTCCCAGCATGAGGATGATGGTGAGGTCATATGCCACAAGGGCATGGAAATGTCTAGAGAAGGAAGTGGCCTTTTGGTGATGGGAGCGAATGTGGAGAGCAGGCACTGGAGGTTCAGCACTGGGCAGGGTGTGGAGAGAGCGCCAGGGTAATGGGGGACACTAGCCGTGTGCCAATCTCTGCTTCAGGAACGACACAGTGGCCTGGCAACTTCATGGCAGTTCATCAAGGCAAGTTTATTCTTGTCTCAACTTCCTCTTATACCCTCCAAGAGAAATTATTTTAGGATTTTATGTTCAATTAGTTCTATGTCTTATGTGTATCAGTACATTTCTTTCTTTTTCTTTCTTCCTCCCTCCGTCTCTCCCTTCCTTCCTTCCTTCCTTTATTTCTTTCTTTCTCCCTTTCTTTCTTTCTTTTTTTTAGAGATAGGGTTTTTCTAAGTAATCCCAGCTGTCCTGGAACTCACTTTGTAGACCAGACTGGCCTCAAACTCACCGCAGAGATCCACCTGTCTCTTCCTCCCGAGTGCTGGGATTAAAGGCATGCACAACCTGGCTAAGATATTTCGTATTACAAGTTGGAGACTCACTTATATTTCCCTTTAACTGTAAGAAACAAATATACCTGGTCTGCTCTACCCCCCCCCCCAGTCATGCCTTTTACACGGATGCTGGAGGTTTACATGTGTGTCCTCCTACTTACATATCAAGTGCTCTTACACACTGAGCCATTTTCCTATGTCCCCATTTTAAAGCTGTGGTGACTTAGGTGAGGAACATCCCTATAGGCTCAGGCTTTTGAAAACTTGGTCCCCAGTTGGTGGCCTTGTTTGGGGAGGTGCAGCCTTGCTGGAGAAAGTATGTCACTTGGGCAGGCTTTGAGAGTTTATATCCTCACCCCACTTCCATTTCTGGACCCGCTTCAGGTTTGCAGATGAGATCCTGCCTTGCTTGCCACAGTGGACTCTTCCTCAGAAACATGGTTCAAAATAAACTCATGGGCTCTGTTGTTGCCGTTGTTGTTTTGGTTTGGTTTTTTGTTTATTTTGGTTTTTGTTTTGATTACAGCAACGAAATGGTAACTAAGGCAAAGGTGTAGCCCAGACTAGTCTCAAACTTAGAATTCTTTTGGCTCTTGAGCATAGCCTACCAGGTTCTCGGTCACAATCTGCTGTTCGTTGATTTTGGAATTCTCCAGGCATGGATGGAGAAAAATGGTTGCAATTTCATTTTCACTATGAGACATATTTCCTATGAATCAAGGAAGCATTTCATGCCTGACCTATGGATCCAGAGACCCAATTGCTATATACCCACCCCCCACCCCCAGGCTACCCTACCCACCCTACCCACCCTACCCACCCCTGCAAAGAACCTGGAAGTGTCACCACTCTCTTGTGCTAAGAACCCTCAGACAAATAACAGCAAAAGTTGGTGATATTCTCATGCACACAGAGGAAAACCTGAGTAGGAGGTCTCTAGGCTGCAGCCGCCAAAACAAAGCCACTGTCCCTGTTTTCTAATAAGAGCTGTCACTTGCTCGTTACTGCAAAAGAAATGCCTTTTGGCTGCTTTCTTGCTCCTGATTAAGAAGAAAGCAAAACTGCAACACAATTCTTAAACAAATTTTAAATGGTATCATCATTGTTAATGCTTTTTATTTTTTTTTACAGTTTAGTTCATCACTGCAGGCAAATCAGTTTTTCATTCAGAAATTCTCTGATTGTCAAAACAATGTACATGATCATTTATCATAATGTAATGTATCTTGGAGAGCAATCATAACAGAAAGAAGACTCTCTCACGTAGAGGACAGCCTATTTTGATATATTTTAAAGGCAAACCTTGGTTGGCTAGTCACTAATTTGTTGCTATGAGCAACATGATATTTTATTTTAGAAACCTTCAAGATTCTATTTACTCTACGGTGTTTTATCTAAACTCCTAAGCTGCTTCTCATCTCTCGCTCTCCCTATTTCTCTCCTCTTTGATATTTGATGTTTTCCACTTAGGACATTTTAAGCATTTTTTTTTCATATAAACTTTACTTTGAATTTTTAAATGACTCATAATATTCACAAATCATAGCAGAATACATAGGTTATAACAAACAGAATGCCTAGTGGTAAACATGACGTGTACTCTGGCTGACTTACCATGAGAGAGAATAGTTAAGGGTGGGGTCTCAGATTCAAAGGCCATTGTGAGAAAACCCGACAGAGTGGATGACTGAAACTCACACAACTTTATTGGCTTGCAGGCTCTAGGAGCCAGGAAGTCAAAAACCAAGATGATAACAAAGTCTTCTTCAAAGGCCATAGGCAGGGATCTTCAAATACCTTCTCCAGATTCTGATTCCTGGAGGTCCTTGACCTTGCTAACTTCTCCACAACCTTCTCCCTATATACCCAGGTGCCTCTTCTGTCCTTATACGCTCCAGGAATATTAATCCAATGTTACTTTTTAAAAAAATTTATTTAATTTCATGTGCATTGACGTGAGGGTGTCACTTAGAACCCCTGGAACAGGAGTTACAGACAGTTGTGAACTGCCATGTGCGAGCTGGGAATTGAACCCGGGTCCTCTGGAAGAGCAGCCAGCGCTCTTAGCCACTGAGCCATCTCTCTAGCCCTAGTTCAACATTAACTTAACTTGATAATTGTCACCTGTGAAGACACTGCCCCACAGGGAATCTTTGTCTTTCTCACCAAGAGCAGCATCGAGCACAGACTCAGTCAGTCCCAGAGTGCAGGCTCCTGTGGTTTCTGCTCAGCACAGGAGGCCAACAGAGTGCCAGCCTGTCTGTCACTGGGCCAAACTACCATCCTCCACATGGTCAACTTTGCCCAGTGCTAGGGCAGGGAAAGGGAAGGATGTCTCTACTGCCAGGAGACCCCGAGGGGAGCCCCCAGCAGGGAAAAGGGCATTTCCCCTCTCCAAAGGAACCAGTTAGGAAAGGAGAGTGGAGTTGGTGCTGCCAAAATATGAAAGAATTCTACATTTCTATTTTTGCGACTGTTTACAAATCATGTGTGACAACCTCTCCCCCATCCCCGCCCCCCCCAAAAAAAAGAGAAAAAGAAAGAAAAACGAAAAAGAAAAAAAGAAAAGAATCAAGGGACTTCACCACAGCTTGCACAAACGCAAATCAAAACCACCTGACTGCAGGGCGTGGTGAGCTACGCCTCTAATCACAGCACTTGGCCGGGGCTGAGGCAGCCAGATCTCTATGAGTTTAAGACCAGCCTACAGAGCTAGTTCCAAGACAATCAGGGCTACTCAGAGAAACGCTGTCTCATAAAAAGAAGAAAAAAAAAAGATAAAGAAGCTGATGTGTTAATTCTAAAATTCATAAGGAGATACAAAGGATCAAGGGTTTTCAGAACAATGTTGGAAATGAGAACGCGAAGACTAATCTCGCGATTTTGAAGACAGTGTAGAAACTGCAGCAGGCACGGTGGGATGCTGGCCGGAAGTAAGCAAACTACCCATGGAGTCATCTGACCCTTGACAGACGCTGAAGTAACTTCAAGACAGAAAATATGGTGTCAGAATAATATGTATTAGACAGAGAACCCGAACCCCCCCACCCCCGCCACACACACACACACACACACACACACACACACACACCCCTTGTGTGAAAGCTAACTCAGAATGGATGGGATCTAAACACGAAAGATAAATCATAAAATATCTTTTTAAGTCAAAGTGAAAACTGTTTGATCTTGGAAAGATGTCTTCGGTATCTTTCGAAACAAAAAGCATATGTCCTAAAATGATAAATTGGACGTCATCAAAATTTAACTTCCTGCTCCTTGAAAGACACGTTAAGAAAATGAAAAAGGAAGTCATCGTCTAGGAGAAAATGTAGCAAACATTATCTGACAAAGACCTATATGCAGGAATTATTTTAAAATTCCTGTAACTCAATTATAAGAAGGCAAGGCATCTAATCTTAGAAACTAAGCAAAAGGTGTAGAAACTCCACAAAAGGAAAATTGTATGAAGCATTATTAGGCATGAGGAATATGCAAATTAAACCCACTGTTAGCGTGGGTTGCTAACTTTTGAAAAGTCTGATAATATAAAG
Organism: Microtus oregoni; assembly: GCF_018167655.1. Lineage (NCBI taxonomy): Eukaryota > Metazoa > Chordata > Mammalia > Rodentia > Cricetidae > Microtus > Microtus oregoni. The sequence continues at coordinate 17,205,228 of NW_024543090.1, forward strand.
GTTTGGTCTGAATTCTGAATACAGGACAAGGAGAATTCTCATAGATTGCTGATAGGAAAGTAAAAACTCGTATAATCATTTCGATAGAGTTTAGCACCTTTTTAAAATGTTAAATATACATTTATTCTACTACTCAGAGATCCTACCTTTGGGTATTTACCTAAGAGAATAGAAACGGGTGTCACACGCATGGGATGCATTTGTAAAGGTACTTTTAATAGCAAAAACCTGAAAGCAGTTCAAATGTTCCACATCAGATGAATAGAGAAACACCTTGGTGCCGGGGCGGTGGTGGTGCACACCTTTAATCCCAGCACTCGGGAGGCAGAAGCAGGTGGATCTCTGTGAGTTCAAGGCCAGCCTGGTCTATGGAGCAAGTTCCAGGACAGCTAGGACTACACAGAAAAACCATGTCCTGAGAAGGGGGCAGGGGAGAGACATTGTGACATATCCATAAAATAGAACTCTATTTAGCATTATAAAAGAACATTCTGTAGGTAATTCCACATTGCGAGTAAATCTCGGCAATGAAATGCTTAGTGAAAACCCCCAACATCCAATTCAATAAGACACTAAAAAGGTCTACCTAGCGTTTGAGGAAAGGGTCCTAGCAATGGTTACCCGAGCCTTACAGGGGTAGGGAAACTGGGTAGGAAAGGCTATAGAAACATGATGAAAATACTTTGCTTTGATTGTACTGGTGATAATAAAAAGTATAGATTGATAGATAGACCATGATTAACTAGACAGCACTCTTAAAATGGATTCATTTTAATTGTGTGTGAATGACACAAAATGAATGCATTTTAGGACTGTTGTTCTATTAATTAGAATCAATATATACCATGCAATCATTCTCTGTAATAAACTGTGTGTAAAGGACACTTCCTTCAAGTTGATATTTTCACAACACTGTGTTAATTCATGACAATACTCCCGTGCAAGGAAGGAAGAGGTCGCTCCTTCAGTTCCTTGTGGAGCCTATCTCTTAGGCCAGTGTGCTACTGACCAATGTGACTTCTATATTTGAAATACTTTTAAGAATATCGCTTTGGCCGGGCGGTGGTGGCGCATGCCTTTAATCCCAGCACTCGGGAGGCAGAGGCAGGCAGATCTCTGTGAGTTCGAGACCAGCCTGGTCTACAAGAGCTAGTTCCAGGACAGGCTCCAAAACCACAGAGAAACCCTGTCTCGAAAAAACCAAAAAAAAAAAAAAAAAAAAAAAGAATATCGCTTTGCCCTAGCTAGCTCAAAAGGAGAATTATCACACAGATAGCGTAAGCAAGTTACTCAAATAACTTGCCTGGACCCAAACGTATGCAATCCAGTGAACAACTAACTGTCCACCTAGCACCTCCATTTGGAAGCCAGGGAGCTTCGCCATGACCTTGGCATTTCTACTATTGATTTCAGTTTTACTTACTTATCTACCGCACAGAAAGAAAACAAAAAATGAACAAATGAGAAAAAAGAAAAAGCAGAACAGACTATAAAGGACTTGGAGTCAGAGAAGAGAAATCAGCTTTCTATATTCTCGCATTTCCATGACTCACGTCCTTCTGCCCCCCCCATCCCATCCTTTCTTATCACCTGATGCCTCATGCACTCTAACGTGAGGCCCTCAACCTATGTAAAAGCGTGTAAGTCAAGACGGCGTGCTATAGGGTTAATAAAAGAGACCAATAGGCGGTTATTGAAATCTCTGATGCAAACGTTATGTAGAAACTGTATACAATTTAACACAGATTACAGCAGACTTTGTATTTGTCATTAAATGGTAACACTTATTAACAACACTACACTAAGGTGAGTTTTGAGGCATGCTATGTCCAAGGGTTCACTACATACAGTAGCACAAACTAAGTGCCTTAAAGCAACAGCACGATGGTCTCTCAGTTCTGAAAGGGGGTTTTGGCAGAGCCCTGCCCCCCACTAAAAGTTTCAGGAAATATTTTCTTCTGAATCCTGGTAGCTACAGTTTTTGGATTTCCTTGCTTTGAAATGGCCTCACTGTAACCTCTGCCTTTGTTCTCGTGACCTCCATCCTGCCTGAGTCCAACTTCACCTGGCCATCACCTCTTAACGACATCACTCACACAGAAGTAGGGCCTGCCCTCTTTCACCGTGACCTCATCTTAACTAATTGTATCTGCGATGACTCTTTCCAGATCAGGTGGGGTAGCAGGGATGAGGACATCAGTGTATCTTTTCAAAGGAATTGGTGATACAATTTAAACCATGGCAGAGGTAAACAAGGTTGAACCCACGCCTTATTTTACAGGGCAAGAGAATCCAAGCCAACCCTTACTGAACAAAAGGAGGGTTATGAATCCATGTTTCCATTAGTTTAGTCAGCCATTTCTCTGGTCATTAATTTACAGAATACCTGTGTGTTCAAACCTAGACAATTAGGCTCCAAAGATGAAATTTGTTGTTGTTGTTTTCTTTTTTTTTTTTAAAAAAAAAAAAAACCTGGTTAACTCTTTTCTGTAAGGTTCTGCCATCTGCCATCTGCAGGGTTTTTTTTTTTTAATTTATTTATTGTATATATAGTGTTCTGGGTACCAGATCTCATTACAGATTGGTGGGAGCCATCATGTGGGTTCTGAGAATTGAACTCAGGACCTCTGGAACAGTAGTTAGTGCTCTTAACCTCTGAGCCATCTCTCCAGCCCTGTTGTTGTTGTTTCTAAGACAAGATTTCTCTGTAGCTTTGGTGCCTGACCTGGAACAAGCTCTTGTAGACCAGGCTGACCTCGAACTCACAGAGATCCACCTGCCTCTGCCTCCCCAGTGCTGGGATTAATAGTGTGTGCTACCACCACCCTGCTCCAAAGATGAATTTTTAAAAAGCCAGCTGCTGTAGAACTTGGCCTCATCGAAGGAAGAGAAGCAGCAAACACTAAAGCACCCCCTGGACATCATGCAAATGTTTTCAAAGTTCAAAGGTGGCAGAGAGGAAAAAGCAAAGATGTCCAACTATTTCTGGAAGGTAGAAGTGGCATTCGAGATAGGGCCTCCAGAAGGGGCACTGTCTCTGGAGAAAAGACAGGGTCAAGGATTAGAACAGATTGCTTCTTTTCCAAGTGAAGGACATGACTGAAGAGCAGAAGGTCTAAGAGGGAAATCAGAACTGGGGAAAAGAGATCTCAACAATTCCTTTACAGCACAAAGTACAGAGGAGAGTAGGGAAATACCATCTAAAGATTCAGAGTCTTCACTTAACCTTCTCTTTCGTGCACACAAATAGGTTTCAGTCTGCTTTACAGGAACGGAGACTCTATATTGAACTGGAAATTAAATGATTGATAAAACAGTACAGATGACTAAGTAGGCGCTGAGGTCTCAGCTAAGACTCAAAGTGAAGCTGTGTGATTTGGTCACTTGATATAACACATATTTTGTGGGACGACCCCCCCTTCTAGCTCCCCCAACACTTTTTATCTTTATCTGTTTTTTAAAGTTGTACATGTATGTGTGTGTGTGTGTGTGCGCGCGTGTGTAAATGGGGCAGCACACTCCTGTTCACACGTGCAGAGGGCAGGGGAAAATGACAGGTGTCCTGCTTTATTACTCTTCCTTATTCTCTTCAGACAGGATACCGCTAACCTTCAGTCTCCACTAAGCTAAACTGAATGCTGGGAGAAAGAAGAAGGAGTCACCAGACACCATGTAGCCGCCAGAGGAAAGACACAAGCTGCCTGCCAAACCTTGCCAGTAAGCCATAGCCACGTGGCGATACACAGATTAAGAGAAATGGGTTAATTTAAGATGTGAGCTAGTCAGAAATACACTTAAGCTATTGGTCAAACAGTATTTCAAATAATATGGTTTCTGTGTGATTATTTCGGGAGTCTGGGCTGCCGGGAAACGCACAAGTGGCCTCCCTACAACATCCCTCCTTTCCTATCCCTTCCCCCAATAAAAAATTCTTCAGGTGTGAGCTCTATCACAGGATGACTTTCTCCTGTGTGCCTGCAGTTTTTTTAAATTATAACAGTTAGTATATAGAATAATGGGTTTTATTATGATATTTTCATTTGTGTATATTTTGTAGTTTGTTCATTTTTTTTACACATCCCCATGGCCTCTCTTGTTTCCCACACACCTGTCCACTCTTGTTGGGCCTTTTCTTTCCCAAAGCAGCACCCCCCACTAGATTCTGAATATAATAGAAGACACTCAATATTTGTATTTGTCTTGCTCACAGATTTTAATTGGTCAGAACAGAACAAAAATTCATCCCCATACAAGAGTCGTTGTGTCTAGGGTAAACTAAGGCAGCTTTTCCTGATGACTCTTCTGAAAGAGAGGCAATGGTTGGTACCCATGGAGCTAGGGAGCCCCTGGGACAAGGGTGGAGATGAAAGTGGAGATCCAGGATGCTAGTGTCTGGGCATGGCCATCCAGACTCAGGAATCATTTCTCTCCCCTGCCGATGTTCTTCAGAGACATTCATGGTTGGGTCGACTCTACCACGGGAATTCCATTAGCAATGCAAAACACATATCTCTTAAAAAGTCCGAAAATTGGAGCTTGTCAGGGCTAGAAACGCCCAGATAGAGTGAGCAGCTAAATCCCGCTTTTCCAAAGCAGCTCCAGCTAAGTGGAAACCTCCATTGCCAGGAGAAATTGTACGTGGAGGTCAGAGTGCTGTACCTTGTAGCCCCACGTCCACATGTAAAACTGCCTGGGTCCCCCAACCAACAGGGCTGTTCTTGACTGTGAAGAAGAAGGCTTGCTGAGCTCAGCTCTGAGCTCATGGCTTTTAGAAGAAAAAGAAAGAGCAAGAGAGAACTCAGTCATGACATAAACTTAGATAGATAGATAGATAGATAGATAGATAGATAGATAGATAGATGATACTCATCATATATCCATGTATCCTTTCATGAAAAATAAGATAAAGTATTAGGTTCTCCCTGTTGCTGACAGAGAGGAAGAACGTGTACGCAGTGACTTAAAGGCTTGAATGTCTCCGTTCCTCTGTTTTCACTTACAGCCTTAGCCTCACACGGAATCCGTGTGTGGACTTGGCTGACCCATAGCATTTTAAGACCCATCCAAGGGAATTCATTAACTACTGTTTCACTTCTAAAGCACATCCTGATGGGATCTGCCTAAAATTCCCCAGAAGCCACCACATCCAAATCTTTTTTTTCTTTTTCAAGACTTGTTTATTGCCAGGCGGTGGTAGAGCACGCCTTTAATTCCAGCACTCGGGAGGCAGAGACAGGCAGATCTCTGGGAGTTCAAGGCCAGCCTGGTCTACAAGAGCTAGTTCTGGGACAGGCACCAAAGCTACAGAGAAACCCTGTCTCAAAAAAAAAAAAAAAAAAAGACTTGTTTATTCTAAGTTCATTGGTGTTTTGACTGTATGTCTGTGTGAGGTTGTCAGAAGATTCCCCAGAATTGAAGTCACAGACAGCTGTGGGCTACCAAGTAGGTGCTGGGAATCGAACCCTGGTCCTCTGGAAAAGCAGTCAGTGCTCTTAACTGCTAAGGCTCTCTCCAGCCCCAAAAGGTTTTTTGCTTGTTTATTTGTTTTTATTTGTTTTTCGAGACAGAGTTTCACTGTAGCTTTGGGGCCTGTCCTGGAACTTGGTCTATAGACCAGGCTGGCCTTGAACTAATAGAGGTCTACTGTCTCTGCCTCCCGAGTGCTGGGATTAAAGGCACGTGCCACCAAGGCCTGACAAATTCAAGTCCTTCTCAGTTTTATTTACATTCTCTTTGGAACTGTCTGGTTCAGAGTAGAGTCAGAAACAAGGTAACTTCTGGCATCTCTATACCTTTTGATGATAAAGTAGTTTTTCATGGGGCCAGAGAGATGACTCATTGGGTTAAGAGCACTGACTGCTCTTTCAGAGGACCTAGGCTCAACTCCCAGCACCCACATTGACAGCTAACAGCTAACTGTCTGTAACTCCAAGATCTGACACCCTCACACAGACATACATGCAAGCAAAATATAAATTTACATAAATTTTTTTAAAAAGTAGTTTTCATATTATTCTATAGTTTTTCTCAGCCTTATGATATGGTGCTCTGAAATATGTATGTCTTTGTTTATCTTGGTATTGCATTTTGCAATTAAAACACATTCAAGCCATCTCCACGTAGCAATCTTTAGCCTGTAGGAACGCTGGTTTTTAATATCCCCATCATGAACATTAAAATGTAAGGCGGCTTTATCAATAATGAGCTTTGATGTCAACAAAATGTTTAAAATAATGTTGGTGCTCGGTGGCCTCTGAGCTTATCTCTCACTTCTTTTGCAAAGCGAAGCTACTGCCTTAACAAATAACACAGTGTGGAAAATCCGCTTCCAAGGACAGCATTGCCTTGCTTTCAGGTTTGGTCGATTTTTATCTTGAGTATCATAGTTCCAAAGATTAACCAGCCATTTGCTTTGTAAGCTTGAGCACACAGCTCACAGTGGAGCAGAAATCGGCGTTTGCGGTTCCTGCATAAAGTGCTCTTCAGGGTAGCTCCATAGTCATTAAAACACAGAGTTAGTTTTGTGAATGGCATCGGTGAGCAAGCTTTCTGATGTAAAGAAAGCCGTAGGAATAAACTTTAAGTCAAAGGCAAGTTCTTCTGGTCCCCCATCCACAATGTTTATCCCAGTGGGATATGATACAGTCTGTGCAATTGCTATGCTCCATGATAATTATAAAGAGCAATAACATGTGGTATGAATAGAACGTGTAACAAAGACCAGCAGTAGATGGTAAAAGAAACCACTGGTTATGTCAAAACTAATAACTTATTTACTCAGGCAGAGTCAGTGAGTTAAGCGGTCAGATGAGCCCCGTGTTTAAGCCTCGCTAATAGTACACATGGCTTTTCTGGTTCATCATTTTCAGCAGTTCCTTCAGAACCATTTTAAGGATTATGTCCAATTGACTAGGTTTCATTAATGGCTTATGTGAGAACATATGTTCATATCTTGGAAGGAGGGTCTAAGACAGTCATGTGAGCAACTGTATTTGCTTATTTGCAGTCTCCAGGAATAGGTAGGGTGTTCTAAGACGCCTTGTCACAAACAGCATTCACTGCCGAAGAAAACAGCATCCTTCTTTTGTAGAAATGGAAGCAGCTGTGCCATGTGACACCTGAGGCATCTTTAAGACATTAAGGATCGCGGTGTGCTTTGAGGGGCTGGCACGTCTCATAGATCTCTGCATTTTACTTTGATCTAATATGCAGATCTTTTCTTCTTATTGGTACCTTTAGATTTTTATTTATAAATACACGGGGTGGGGGGGGGATCCGTTTCAGACATATGCAGCCACTAAATCACGTTCGGTAGTTGAAACAATCCGCGGTCATGTCACGAACTGAGCATCCTCCTTGATTAGAATGCTATTTATTGCCACCAGCTGCAGTGCTTAGCTCAGAAAGTTCTTGACACTAGCGATTGCTTTTCAGCCCCATTGCTTCCGGCTGTTCACAGGGGCTTCTATTTCCACACGAAGCCATCCCTCTCAAAACTCTTCTGCTCCGCAGAGTCTTCCTGTCACAGAGATGGTGGAGTGTGGTGGGGGAGGGGACCGCAACCCCTCTTGTGTTCTGTGATCTCCCCCCGGGCTGTAAATCTCCGTGGCTTTGAGATGTGTTGTCTAATAGCACGGGGCCTGCAAGCTGTCAAATGTATACGAGGAATCTACCCAACACACAGTAATGGATTTTTGAATATTAAGATGTGAATTTAGCCCGTGATCAAAGGATTTTCAGAGGCACCGCGTGTGTCTCAGGAAAGAAGCATAGGCTACTTGAGCGGTAGGCACTGGCCTCCATTTTATTACATTTTATATCAGGGGAAACTAGACAAAGGTAATTACTCTTCTGTTAAAGGCTATTATTACATGTGCATGAACAGTTAAGGCTGCTGTTATTTTCTCTGCTGCCTGTGCCGATGGCATCCAGACCATCCAAGCAGGAAAGGTATAGAAATGGGGGTCTCAGCTCATTTCCCATTGCACAGTAAGTCCACTTTGAAAGGTAATCTTCCAAACCGCGAATGTGCGCACCAACACACCAGTGAGTTCCATTAGCCGTTGACAGGATCCGTGTCCGTATCTTGCGTATGCCAGTGTGAACGTTGGCTCCTGGGCGCTCTTTTTTTTTAATACTTCCACACATAATTGGGCTCCCAGAGCCCATGGAGTGAGCAGCCACGGTCAGTGACAGGAGGAGACATCTCTCCGTTAACATGGAAACAGAATTTCCTTGCTCTCCTTCTGAAAAGAAATTCCCTCTAGGTCAAGGTTGAGGCTTTGTGCAGCGTGAGGAGGGCCAGACTACGTGGAAGATACCTTAACCTGTGATCTTGGAGCGCTCTCTAGAAGTGGTGTCAGGCCCTCCTGCCTTCATGAGCAGCAAATTTCTTCCCTTGACTAAACAAGAGGACAAGCAGAAAATTGATTTCTAGGCATTTCCTTGGAGATAAAGATGGGAAATTAGAGCCTCGATGCTCCTTGTCCAATCAGAATCTCGGACGAAGACAGACATTGAGAGTTCTGCGCAGCCCAGCAACGCAGCTGTTAAGCCCTTGAGATAAAGTCATTGTGTCCCTTCTCAGACGGCACTTCCATTTCAACCGGGGACAGAGTTTAAACAATATATACAGTTCGGACCTGATGGACAGCGGCTTTCAGATGGGCTTCACCAACCACTCGGCAGGCAACCAGTGTTGTCTGCATCATGGTAGGGCAGAAACCAAAGCACGATACTGCCACACCTGATTTCCCTGATGTCACCTACAGGCTGGGAGGAGCGGACAGGGACACCTAGTGCTAACTTTATGTTGTGTTGTTTCCATTTTTTTTAATTTAAAAAAATGCATCTTTTGTTTGTGTTTGTGTGTGTGTGACGTGTGTAGTGGTGCCCATGGAGACCAGAAGAGGGTATAAGATCCCCTGGAACTGGAGCTCCAGGTGGCTGTGAGCTACCTAATATGGGTGCTGGGAACCGAAGAGGTCCTCTGTAAGAACAGCAAGTGCTCTAAAACACAGAACCATCTCTCCATCCCTGTTGTTTCCCTTTGAAGCAACAGCCGTCATCTTCCTGACTGAATCGGAAGATGAGAATAACACAAACACATTCACGCTGTGTGTGGAAAAGGGAAGATGTTGAATTAGGAAGGCTTAGGTGTCCACAGACCCTTACTGCTCCTCGTGTACTCTGTGGAGAACAGGATAAAGGGCAGATGAGGGCACTGTCTCTCAAATGGCACCATCCTCTGCTTGCCACCTGCCAGCAGACAGACACCCCTGGTAATCACTACTGTGATAGCTGGTGTGAACTGCCAACCTGGCAGAATTTAGCACCACCAAAGAGATGATAATCTGGACATGACCATGCATGTGTGTGGCGGAACGGCGGGTATCTTGATTTGAGGTGGGAAGGCCTGTCCACTGTGGGTAGCACCATCCCTTAGATGGGATACTGAATTGTCTAAGTGGAGAAAGTGAGCCAAGCCACAGTATGCATTTGTCACCTATGCTTCCTGGTTGTAAATGTGACACGACCAGCTTCTTTAGGTTCTTACGGTCGGCTGGACTTCCTTCCCTGCTTCTTAGGGAACATCAATTGAGGATCTTAGCAATAAACACTTTTGGTAGAAAAATATATAAATAAAAGTATGTTCAAGGAGATGGAGAGATGGCTCAGTGGTTAACATCCAGTGGTTCACAGCTGCCAATAACTCCAGCTGTGGGGGATCTAATCCCCCCTGGACTCCATGGACTTTTGCGCTCACCCCTCCCCACACACACACATACACACACATATACCTACATATGCACATAACTCAAAAGCAAATGAATATTTTTAAAAGTTTATTCAAATAAAAAGGTGAATCTGTTTTGGTTTTCTGGCAGTGGTTTGAATTCCATTCTGTGATTCCCACCTAATAGGTATTTCCTAAGCCTAAGTGCCTCCCAAAGGCCAGGCACTAAACTGGCCGCTAAACAACTCTAAATTCTCCATCTCTAATATATTCTCCTTAACTGTAATTGTGATCTACAACAGCATTTTGAGACAACGATTAAACCAATTACAGGACAATCCACCGTCCCTGGCTACGTCATGAGATGGACACTTTTCACTAAGGTCTACGCAATACAATCTGTATAGCGTTTCCTAACTGTTTGTGTGATGTTGTGGTTTTCTCCAGAAACATTGTAAAACCCCCTCCTCTCTGAAATTCCCGACTGAGTTTGGTTTAGTGATGAGAGTAACAAATGAGTTCTCCTATTTTTATCAAAGGAAAAAAAATTATTGAATGGCTAAATCTAACGTTCAATTCTGGGAAAAGAAATCCTTTGAGTAAATCAATTAATTGATACCCCAGTGTTCTGCCAGGATTTCTCCATTCGTTATATCAGATCAGCACAAACATCACTGGATCAGAGTAGTAATGACCATTCATCTCAAACGAGCCCAAGAGAATGGAATAGCTCGAACCACAAGATTTTATCTTGGCTGCAGGAAAGTAAAATGAGCGCTTTAAGCATCTACCCGAAACAAAATTCTACAATTACACGGAACTGAGTCCACATCCCCTGACCAGCTCAGCTGGGAGTCTGGCTTTGTTATTTAGTAGCTCTGTGGCTTAAGGACATCGCTACTTGACAATACCTTACCTGTAAAGTGACAAGAACAGCTTGCCATATGGAATTGTCCTGAAAAAGAAAGATGTTTTTTATGCTAAGCACTCAACAAATCTTAGCTGTGCTTAGTGGGGAAAAAAAATGAAATGAGCATGTGCGTGTGTGTGTGCGTGTGTGCGTGCGTGTGTGTGTGTGTGTGTGTGTGTGTAAGAGATTGTTGATCTCTCTTGTGTTGTCGCAGCATCAAGTGAAGTTTCCCACTTCTGCCGTGTCTTGACGCACTGACTACCTTGCTCGCCTGCTTAGATGAATCTCTTCTTCCTAAACATTATCCTCTTCTTGCCTTACGCTGCTTATTAAGACCAAACACCCACACCCTCCGCACTCAGCACACTCCTCAAATCCTCTTCCCCACAGAACCTGACTTGTATAAGTAAGATGATAAATCTCTTTCCCCTTCATTTTCAATGAGCTACTTATACAACACAAACACTGAGCACACCAAAGCTTGTAAGTCAATGTTTACATTACATCCCGGCCAATGTTTTTTGCAATGTGCACAGTTGAAAATGTCGGCTTCCTGCCAGGAAGGAGCTTTGCCTGTGTGATTTGTTCTCTAGATACATACATGACCATAGCTGGGGTGGGGGAAAAGAAGCAGTGTCTTTAGAATATTTTGGGCTCTGCAACATCCAAAAGGTGAAGGCTGGGGGAGAAGAAAGGAAAAGGGGAATCCCTGAGGAAGAGAAACAGCCTGGGAGGTGTTTCCTCCAATCAAAAGGAACAGGACTCAAACAAGTCAGCCTGAGAGTTGTATATGCAAATAAGGCTTTCTCTTGGTAAATAAAAGGCCCTTACTCAAAATCTTCCTACCCATTTCTCCTTAAGGGAAAGATAGCTAATAATTATTGAGATGATTTTCCTCTTTCTTAGGGAGATTAAATAAAAATAAAGCAAGCTTTACCAATCACATTTATTTGTTTGAAATGGGTTGAAAAGGGAAGAGTTAGATGTGTGATTCTGTTTCTATATTTTCTAATAAAGGGAGTGGTAAATGAATCCAGATTAACAAGCATCTCACCAAACTGATTCCGGAGTCATATTCGCCTCTGTGGTTTTCTGAGAACTGAATTATCAATCAAAGCCATGAAGAACAGAAAGCAGAAAAACTGAACTGAGAGCAAGGGCAAGGAGGCTGAAGAGGAACAGAGCACAGGTCGCAGGGCAGAAAGAGAAGAGGAAAGAAGGTAAACTGCCTTGTTCGTGGGAGGCTCTCATCCCTTCAAGAGCAAGAAAAGACATTTGTTTCACAGTGAATCCCTTTAAAACAAAACCATATTTGGACAGCAGGAAGTTCAAAGGGATTCAATTATCATTATTTTAGAAAGTGAAGTTGAAACTATGAAAGCAAATGCATTTATTTTATAAGAAGCTAAGTCAGTTTTATGATTCAATGCAATTTTTCCCAAAATCAGAAAAAAGAAGCCAAGCCTTGCTCTTGTTGCTGCCGTAATTTCCCAACAAAATGATGAGGCAGAAAATGCACTGGTGTCTTTATGTTTCATTCCGCAGCTCAGCACTGTCTCTTGGGAACATTTGAAGTTTGTTTCATAGGTGTTGTCAGGGTCTCACCAAGCCTTTGTCACCTATATTCTCTACTTAGCCCCAGCTCCTCAGCTCTGTTTGTTATCCCTATGCAAAGAACAATGAGTAAAATGTGAATTTTATGGTGTACCAACACATTGTTTTTGTGGAACCACACATTGTTTCTCAGGAAACCTATATTACAGTGTATCACACTTTCAACTTTTCTTTTTCTTTTCTTTTCTTTTTTTTTTTTTTCAAGGCAGGATTTCTCTGTGGCTTTGGAGCCTCTCCTGGAACTAGCTCTTGTAGACTAGGCTGGCCTCAGACTCACAGAGATCCACCTGACTCAGCCCCTCAAGTGCTGGGATTACAGGCGTGTGCCACCACTGCCCGGCTCAAACTGTCAACTTTTAAACAGTATTCAATGGTCAGTAAAAGATGGACAAATATTGGCATAAACTGATTTGAGCTTTCTGTTATCTCATGAAGGATAGGATTAATTAGTGGGCTTATTTTCTTTTTGTTTCTGTTTTTGCTCTATTGGGTTTCTCCAAGTAATGACCATTTTTCCTTAGATTGTCTCCTACCTTTACAGCTTGGATACAGCTAATTGGCTAGTGAGGTCCTCATGCATAAATGAGATGGGTCCTAATAGTTTTTCCCCATCCTAGGATTGGTTGCTAGTTATCTTGAGAAGCAAGAATCTCAAGTAAAATCCAAAGTGAGTCCTAATAGATTTTACCCAAACAAATATTTCTGTAAGAAGGTAAGTTATTGTATTGAGGAATTAATTATCTATTATATATTCAAAAATTATCTAACAGGGCATGACTCTGAAAGCTAAGGGATTAAGCCCGTGTATGAAACTAGATTACAAAAGTCATGAATTACCGGTTACAGATGGCTGGGTATAAAAGTTGCTGGTGCCTGGAGCAATAAATGGTTTGAAACCAACCATCTATGGCTCTTTTTCCCCAGTAGAAGTTATAGTATATAAGTTAAGAGCAGAAAAATGAGAAGCTCACATACACCATCAAAGCCATACCAGAAAGTTCTTACATAGCAGGAACCTGTGATTCTTCTACAGTGTCTGCTGCAGTACAAGCAGGAGCTCTGCACTTTGTTCCCTACCTGACCTGATTGGAGCAACCCTCTAGAAAAGGGACAGAAGAATGTTCTTCTCTTCAACTGAACTCTCTTGACTTTCAGACTATAAAATCCACATGGTTTAATATACACATCTGAGTGATAAAGACAAGCAATTAAAGTGCTCCTGGCTGCTACATGGAAGCTTGGAAAAGTAGAACATTTGTAAGCAAATTTAAATCAATTAGCATTACAATAAAATATAGGCTATAATTCGACTTTTCAGGCTAAATGGAACATGTCAAGCAGAATTTGCAAAAGTAAGTTCCCCTACTTAAAACAATCCCACTGAAAAAGAAAGAGAAGAATAGAAAATAAAAAACAATAACAGTAAACAGTATCCCTTATTTGTAACCCTAGCACTTTGGGAAACTGTGTCGGGGTGTTATAAGTTCAAGACCAGACTGAACTAAGTAGCAAGCTCCTATATTATGAATAGATAGATCGATGACAGATAGAGTCATATATGATTAGATAGAAAGAAAGATGTTAGATAGATGATAGATAGATAGATAGATAGATAGATAATTAGATAGAAATGTAGATGTCAGGTAGATAATAGATAGACAAATAAATACATAAATGAAAGAATTAATGAATGCAATTGGACACACTATATCTTTAACTTCACAAACTAAGCACAGACTCAAAGGGAACATTTCCAAGGTCTTTGTTTCCATCCCTCTTCATCTATGAAGTAAGGAGAAGTTCTCTTTCCAAAGCCAGGGTTGCCATTTCCCTTTCCATCGTGGAGTCTTGACTCGAGTTTCTAGCCTCAGAACCTGAAACAAGAGGCAATATGGTCAATTTGTGTAATCAGCCAATGCAGCAACCAGTCAAGGCTGAAGGGAAATCATCGTGGGAAGCTTATTATGCCCAATTTAAAATAACAAGCCAAATGAACCATCGGGCTGAGGAGCAGAAAGCATCATTTCTTGCTGCCAGTCTAAAGGAAACTGCTCGGCCAGGCTAAGCAATTGTCAGAAAAAGACAGAAAGAGCGACCTAGTTAGCACATTAACTCGACTTTTTAGAGTTCGACACAAGACGTGATTTGGAGTAAAATTCAAGGATTCTATTAGAAAAAACCGTGGCCAGTCTCTAAGCAGGCTGACTGAGAGCAGTACATAAGTATTGCACCGGATCTGCCTAGATGGCCCGAGGACCAAACTCATCTCTGAATTCCATTTCCTGAAGCATTTGTAAGTCAACTTGAAACAAAGATGTGCTTTTCCCTTTACACACTATGCAAACCTTCCTAAAGGGTTGGTATTACACTGAATAGTCTTTCTGACAAACCATGAGGAGATGGTTCTTAGCACAATGCAGTTAGAAGGGATGCCCTCAAATAGGCAGCATCATACAGACCACCTGTGGGCGAGGCACTAGCCATGGCCGAAGCAAGGAACTATCCGAAAGGGCTAGCACAATCCAGCAGGTGCTCGTCCAGGGAGGAATCACAGTCACTCCTGCAGCAGCAGTGATGAAGGAAAACAATGCAGATGAACAGTGGATTTCCCAGGGACTCGCCTCACTGGCCCTAGGCAAAGGATTGCTCTGTTTCCTCCTAAGAAACCGTCAAAACAAGCTCTAACTAGAACAACCTGGAGAAAAAAAACAGTGTCTCAAAAAAAATGGCCATAACTAAGGTGCCCAAAAGCCAATCAGTAGCTGCATGGGTAAAAAAGGTAAGGAGAGGAAGAAAGGATTGCCAGGGTGAATGAATCACTTTTAGGAGTGATGAATACATTTGTAACTTGACTATGATGGTTTGGCTGGTGGAGACCTATATATCCAAACTTGTCACTCTGTGGCTTGTCTTAATGTGCAGTTTATTTTATGTCAAGTGTATCTAAATACAACAAAAACTAAGAGCTAGGTAAGTAGGAGCTCGAGAGGTGGCTCAGCAGTAAGAGCACTGACTGCTCTTCCAGAGAACCTGGGTTCAATTTCCAGCATTTATATGGCAGCTCACAACTGTCTGTAACTGCAGTTCCAAAGGACCCAACACCCTCGCACAGACATAAAGGCAGGCAAAATGCCTATGCTGATAAAAGAAAAATAAATGTTTTATATATATATATATATATATATATATATATATATATATATATTTAAAAAAAAGCTAGGTAAGTAGAAAACAAAAATAAAAGGCATAGGATAGTGTGCCAGGTAGAAGCTCCTGTTTGAGACTCTGACAAACCAATTATCAACCCCCACTCTGCCTTCTCCTCTCCCCATCTTCTAAGAACCATGATTCATCTATAGATTTTACTGTTTTTAGATCCATTATGTAAGTGGAATCAGGCAGCGTTTGTTCTTCTGTGACTGGCTGCTCACTTAGCATACTGTGGGAACACAAAGTAACGCAGCTGTGAAGGGAAACATTATGGAGTTGCCTCCAGAACTTTAAAATAGAGTGAGCACGGTCTCATTTCTGGGCCCACATTCTGAGGAACTGAGATCAGGGTCTGTGCTCCCGTCTTCACTGCAGACTTATTTTCTGTCCTAATTCCTTTCCTATTGCTGGGATGAGACACTTGGGCCACGGCCAGCGTCCAGGAGAAATCCAAATTCAGGTCACCGTTCTTCCTTACAAGCAAGGGTTCTTCCTTACAAGCCAGCTTTCTAGTCCCTTAAGCCCGTAACCTAAAAAACCTGCCTGATGAATGGAACAGCAGGCCACACACTCCCAGAGAAAACAGAACTGGACACTTAGAAAAATAAAAGTGATGTAAATTGCAGGAGAAAATAATTTTAAATTTTTATGTCGTGTCTTAAATGTGTGGGATAATATAATTACCTATATAATTAATTAATATATAGGTAATTAGAAATTTTGGCGAGGCTGGGATCAGAGTCAGGGACCTTGGAGGAAAACCTACAACAATCACTTTTAAACCAGCATAATCCCTATTTGTCCTTATATCCATAGATAAAGAGAGTCCTCATCCCTCATCAAGGGTGGATGGAGACCAACAGATGGAGATCATTACAGAAAACCACAACCAATCAAAACGCAGTTTTAGAGCCCAGTCCCAACTGACTCATATATAAAACAATCCTACACCTAAGGCTCAGGAAACATTGTGGAAAGGAGGATGCAAATATCATGAAAACCAGAAGATCGGGTAGTTTGCTGTGAGACTATGCTTCCCAGTAATGTCAGAAGCTACACCCATGAAGTCTCACCAGCATGGCTATCTAAACATGAGTTAAACAAGGATCACACCAATAGACACACCAAAGTATATGGAGTAAGACCATGAGTCCTCAACCTTACACAAAGAACCATACACAACTAAGAAAAGCTGAGAGCAGGAGAAATTATCTTCCCCAGGGAAGAGCACACCAATTGGTTATCCAATACCAAATGCTCCTCTCTGAAAACGTACATACAAGTTACATTACACAGACTGTGCAGGTTGTAGTTGACATTATATATGTATATACATATGCATATAGATATACATATAGCAACAATTAATAAAAACAGCAATCATGAATTTGAAAAAAAGCAAGGGGAGTTCTATGGGAGGTTTTAGAGGGAGGAAAGAGAAAGTTGTAATTATCTTTATCTTATAATCGCAGATAAAGGAAGAAATTAAAAAGGAAAAAATGTCCTGAAAGATTTAAGAAAACATTTCATGAAATGTATTAAATAACTTACAGTAAATGAAATGGACAGAGGCAAAATAAAAATTAAATTATTTCCCATTAATAAAATCCTGCCTTATAGGAGAAAGGGAAAACAAGACAAGAATAAACAGACAGAACACTCAACCACTCAGATGCACAATAATAGAACTAATTTTTTTAATGCTAAGAAAGAAACAAAAGAATGAGCACTATGATTCTACTCATATGAAATTAAGAAACCTATAAAAAACAAAATGAAACAAACAAACAAAAAACTTCAAATGACCAATAGAAGAACAACATTTGCCTGAGTCTAGGGTAGAGGCAGAGAATGAATGAAAACAAACGTGACAAGATCGCTGTAGACTTGACTAGTGACAGCTGCAGCAATGTCTACATTTGCCAAAAATGATTATGCTATACATAAAAAATGGTTTTTGTTTGTTTTTGATTTCTGTTTGGTTTTTCAAAGCAGGGTTTCTCTGTGTAGCCCTGGATGTCCAGGAGCTTGCTTTGTATACCAGGCTGGCCTCGAACTGAGAGATCTTCCTGTCTCTGCCTCCCAAATGCTGGGATTAAATGTGTGCAATATCATTGCCTGGCAGGGTGTGTTTTATTATATGAAAACTGTACCCCAATAAGATTGACTCGATTGTAAATGTTATAGGAACACAAATATAGGAAAACTGAAAATAATTTACTCTCCATGTAGAATCTCACTGAGAAAATGAGAAGATACTATTGAAGATGTACCTAGACAGATTGACAGTATACTATGTTCATGGATAGGCAGAGTAAACATCATAAAACGCCATTACCCTTCAAGTAAGTCAAAAGCTCAAAGAGCAGGACTAGGAACTACTCAATGATAGGACACTTGTCTAACACACATGAAGTCCTTGATTCAGTTCTCCAGAGCTGAAGACAAAAAGATCAAAGTGAGAGTTGGGGGAAGCCAGAGCGTTTCTCATGCATCATGATTATGAAGGCGTATGGGAGAGCCTGGAGATGATGTCGCCAGTGAGCACCAGAGGCAGGAAAGCGCCTGTACTCCATCATAAAAAAATAATAATAATTCATGTATGTTTGTGTTCCTCTTTTGTAAATTTAAATATTTCAAATTTTCTTACAAAGTAAGATTTACATATGGGATCTTCATAGATTTTTCACTTTGGTATTCCTTTTCCTGGGGAAGGGATTCTCTAGCTTCTCTAGCAATCAAACCTCAGCCAAAACAGTAGCTAGAACTGTGCCGACTGAACCTGCATGGGTTTTATTGAGAAAGAAAACAATTTGATTTTGTTTTGAAAGAAAGCAGCTGCAGAGGCTTTACCTATAAACTGTCTTACTGTCCACCAGCTACTAACTAAGCTAGTCTAACATGTAAACCATTTACAAGACGGGGTGTTGGTGGGGAGGCCTTGTTATCTATTTCCTTCTCATTGTTTGTATTCTTGTGCTGGGCATTGAACCCAGGGTGCTGCAAAGACTAGGGAAGGACTGCACTTCCCAAGGTATCTTTTCTTAGCACCAGTCAGTTTAACTCCTAATTGCTGTTATCAGAGTTTGACAAAACCTAATCATTTACCTGATTGGACACTTGAAAGAAAATTCTTAACTAAAAACCAGCTTTATAGAAGAAAAGGCTAGAACCAATGTCATAAAATCTTAGCAGCAGAGACTAGTGTCAAGAATACTATTTAGTATTTCTCTTTTTTTTTCCTTTAAATTATGGTTAGAATGAGGAAAGTCAACAGGTAGAGAGGGGAGAACCCTGGTGTGATGTCTTGAGTTCCATATTCATTACTTTGCCCTACCTCGTCTCTTAGGCTGAAAGTCACATCTGTCTTCTACTGGTCACAGGATAAGGCTATGCCTGTGGTATGACTCCCTGAAGATGTCTTCTAGACTGAGTTTTAATATGCTTACTAGAGAGACAATGGCATTTGGAAAATTCTTCTCTCTTCCCAAACAGTGCCTGGATTTCAGTGTTGAAGAGCCTAGCTCTGAAACGCGATGCTGAATAGTGATCTCTTTTTTCCAGGTAACCGTCAGATCTCCACCTCTCTACACAGGATTATTCTGGTTAGGACTTGAGTCAGATTTATTATACACATAGATCTGTCTTTGGGGATTAACCCAGTTAAACCAAAGGAAGTGCATTATTATGTATACATACAATTGTATAATCAACTTATTAAACTAGTTACTACATCACCAATAATTATATACCCTTCTCAGTAATAATAATAATAAAATGCACCTATTAGTGGGAAACAAATTTTCTAGAGGCTGGACATTTTCCTCCTATTGAACAGGGATTATCTAATGGTGCTATAAAACTGTTGGGCCAGATTGAGATAGCAATGAGAATAGACTTCCTATTAGTGTGGAGAGTACAAACAAACTGTATTTTCTCCACCCGTGTCAGTTTTATTCTGTCATACTCTTAGAAAAAATCTAAACATGATTATTTGGAGAGACTAGATAAAACAAATCCGCAAAATGAGTTGGTTTTGGGTAGCCGAACAAGAGCGTTCTCTTTGGAATTGCAATCAATTCCAGAATTAGAGTGTGCGATCACTGAGAATTTTTCACTGGAGGATAAGGAAAGAGAACCAGTAATTTTATATGCGTCATTAGCCCAAGTTACAGTGAAGGCTGAGAACGTAAAAATAGAAACAGAAATTAGATAAATTAGCAGATTCTAAAAAGGTATCTATGCTATTAAACAACAACAATAATAGCAGAACAAGGAATTTGGGGAAATAAGCTCTTTAAACAAGAACAATCTGTCTCAGAGATGAGCACAGGGCTCGGGGTGACCATGTGAGTGATGTGAAGTAGACTTCAAACTTCTAACCACGGCAATGGTTCCCATGCTTTCTACAGTATACAATGTAGTATAATATAGTGAGGAGAGCAACAGCTACATCTGAAGGTATTTTGACAGACACATTGTTCTAGCATGGTAGGCTGGGCTGGTGGGAGAGGGTTTCTCGGAAGAAGTATAGGTCTAGAACAGCCTTGAAGGAAGTAAAATGGACACACAGTGACAAGAAGTCCAGATAGTAGATTTTTGTAGGCAAGGCATGAGGAATGTGTAGAAAGCAAAAAGGTGGGCAAAGGGAATGACATTGATGACGAGATAATAAGAGCAGCACCTGCCCAGAGGGGAGGGGCCGGTCTAGGCATTCTACAGAGGTCAGTTCATGTAAGCTTCCCCAAAGCCCTGGGAAGTGGCTTCTGGTCTTATTTACAGGTAAGAAAACAGAAGCTCAGAGACGTCATAAACCTCAACTCCAGTCATAAGAGTCTGGATTCCAGCACCAGTTTATTGGTGGGGGGACATGCATGCTCTGTTCTTAACCTGTAACTGTTCTCAAAATTAAAAAGAATTGAAATATTTAGGGAAGAAGCAGTTTGGATCTGAAAGGTAAGGACTCACGAAAAATAGTTGGCGACGTCACGCTCAAATGTAGGAGCAATTCCATTATTTTCTGTGGGAATAAGGGAGCACTGAAAATTCCCTTTGACCTCCTAAGCTAATGAAGAACGACATCCCTTTAGGAGTCTGTACAGCAGACAGAGCACGCATATGCATGAAGACATATGTACAAGCATATTTCTCGCAGTGTTTGTGTTCATAAAAGACAGGAGATCACTTGAAATGTTTAGCGATAGAAACCCAATTAAATACACTACACTTCATTCAGCCTTGCAGCCGATCACCTCACCCGAAAGAATGGAGGAAGATCGTATGTCCCGATACATTGAACAATCTCCAACATACATTGTCTTTTAAGCCTTTGTGTTCGGGTGTTTCCCTCACATGTGCTCCTCTGCTCCACACACTTGCAGTGTCTGCATCAAGGTTGGGTGCCCGGAACTGGAGTTGCAGGTGGTTGTGAGCCCTCACGCAAACTCTGTTCTGTAACCACACTCCTGTTCTGTAGACAGCAGCCAGTGCTCTTAGCTGCACAGCCAACTCTCCAGCCCCCACTATACATTGTTAATGGGAAAAAGCCAGGAACAGGGGATCCGGGAAATGGCTCCGCAGGTAAAGGTGCTTGCTGCCAAGACTGATGACCCAGTCATGTGTACCACGGGATGAAAGGGAGGAACTGACTCTCATAAAATGTTCTCTGACCTCCGCATACATGCTGCGGCATGAAAGCACACACACACACACACACACACACACACACACACACACACACACATCATAAAACAAGGAATGCAATTTTTATAAAAAAGAAATGTTCTAGATAGGGAACCTGAAATGACCCTATCCTATAGCAATACTGACGAATATCTTGCATATCACCATAGAACCTTCATCTGGTGATGGATGGAGATAGAGACAGAGACCCACACTGGAGCACTGGACTGTATGTTCTAGATAGGGAACCTGAAATAACCCTATCCTATAGCAATACTGACGAATATCTTGCATATCACCATAGAACCTTCATCTGGTGATGGATGGAGATAGAGACAGAGACCCACACTGGAGCACTGGACTGTATGTTCTAGATAGGGAACCTGAAATAACCCTATCCTATAGCAATACTGACGAATATCTTGCATATCACCATAGAACCTTCATCTGGTGATGGATGGAGATAGAGACAGAGACCCACACTGGAGCACTGGACTGAGCTCCCAAGGTCCCAATGAGGAGCAGAAGGAGGGAGAACATGAGCAAAGAAGTCAGGACCGCGAGGGGTGCACCCACCCACGGAGACAGTGGGGCTGATCTTTTGGGAGCTCACCAAGTCCAGCTGGACTGTGACTGAAAAAGCATGGGATAAAACCGGACTCTCTGAACATGGCGAGCAATGAGGGCTGATGAGAAGCCAAGGACAATGGCATGGGGTTTTGATCCTACTTCATGTTCTGGCTTTGTGGGAGCCTAGCCAGTTTGGATGTTCACCTTCCTAGACATGGACGGAGCGGGGAGGACCTTGGACTTTGCACAGGGCAGGGAACCCTGACTGCTCTGTGGACTGGAGAGGGAGGGGGAGAGGAGTGGGGAGAGGGGAAGAAGGGTGAGAGGACGGGGAGGGAAATGGGAGGCTGGGAGGAGGCTGAAACTTTTTTTTCCTTTTCTCAATAAAAAAAAAAGAAGAAATGTTCTATAGTGCTTCAACTTTGAATGTGATTTCTGTTTTCTCTTATCATATAGTACAATTTTAATGTTAAAATAAATGCTAGTGATAGAGAAATAAATGCTCAAATATACATGTAAGGATAGAGAAAGGGAGTATATTGAAAATGGTCCATTTAAAATGCCAACAAGGACTGTCAAGCAGAAGCAATGCCCCTGAGATTAGGTTTAGAAAGAGATCATCAATTCGCGGCATATTCTTGATTGTTTGGATGTCTCACCATAGCAGAGTATTACTCACTAAAAGCCAATAAAAGAAAATAACTCAAATTTGGTCGTGGAGGTACATGCCTTTAATTCCAGCAATAAGCAGAGACAGGAGGAGCCCTGAGCTCAAGGCAAGCCTGGCCTATAAAGTGAGTTCCAGGATAGCCAGGGTGATACAGAGAAACCCTGTCTAGAAAAAACAAAACAAAACAAAACAAAAAAAAAAGGAAAGAAAGAAAAAAAACCCAAAAACCTCAAATTTCACTTCCATGAATATGTGTAGAACAATGGTCTTTATTATTGTTTTGTTTTGTTTCCATTAGAGACTTGGTCTCATTTTGTTGCCCAGGTTGTCCTAAAACTCATATGTATCAACAGGGATGCAGTTTGTGCGCCAACACAACTGGCCTGGATCTCCATGGACTGAGCATAAAGATCCTTTAGGAGCCACCACACACAACAGGATCTCTTCCAACTCTGGCTTGAAGGATCTGACAGTTACCACCCATGGGCATATCTTCTGTGCTCAGAAATTCCTGTCTATTGAGTTGTTAGAATTTTAGGTTTAAATTACAGATACAGCTCACAGCTCAGTCACGGTTTTTCTTTGGACTAAGTAGCAACCATTTGGGCAGATGTAAGCTTGGGTCACACCAGGCCAGAGGAAGAGAAACCGTACTGTCCAGACTTCAACATCACCATTCCATCTCAAATCAACGTTTTTGCAAAATGTCAAATGCAAATATGAACTTGCCTGGACTTTTGATGGGGGAGGGGCTACAGCGTTGCAAAGACTCAAAGACTTCAAACTCAAACGGCCACTTCAAATTGAAATTGAAAAGTGTCTTGAAGCATAGTCATTTGATAATAATTTGCTTCTAAATAAACAGCAGGCTTGTGTTTAATGTGGTTCCCCATCCTTAGCATGTGACTCAACAATGTGGTAAATGAAAAACCAAAGTGTTCACAGAGATCATCCCCAAATACTTTCCAGTCCACGGCTCTGCCTGCTTGAGAGCTGTCCGTGCATGCTCGTTGCTAGGAAGACAAAGCTCCAAGTGAGAGGAGCTGGGCTTCAGCAAATAATGTTCTCTATACTCCAAGATGCTTAACTCCTGCAACCTCCCTCTTTCTCCTGTCTCCCAGGGACCACTAGCTACCCTACTGTCAGGAAGAATGGCCCTGTGACAACACACCCACAGCTCACTCTCCACCAAATTGTAGCCTCAGACAAACTAATGACATTAAAAAAAAATCTAATTAAAACCAAGAGGTCAGAAAGACAAATATAGTTCATGTATAACCTTCGAGCTACCTGGTGACTTTTCTTGGCTTGTAAAATTTGTTATTTTGTTTCTTTTGAGATGCTGCTACTGCATTTTTCTTACAGTCTTGCAGTAATGCAATTCTTACTCTATAGATCAGTCCCCCTGTGAGGACGCTGCCTTGATTCACGTGTAAGCTATGTCATAGAATGTTGAGCTGGACACTCCAGCTTCCCACACATACCACATACCAGCCCAGATTTTACTACTAGCAGACTGCCAGTTAGATCCGCTGTTCACCTAAAAATATTTCACAAAACACTCCAAACTAAAAGCCTTGAATATTAAATAGGAAGATGGATTGAAAAAACAAATTAAAGTAAATAGACAATTTCATAGTTAAACTCCTTGACAACTTGAATTAACTTAACTCTTCCACTTAAGTTGACGAACTAGCAGAGAGGGCTTTGCTGGGTATGGTGATACACACCTTTAGTCCTTGCACTTGGGAAGTAGAGCCAAGAATATCTCTGTGAGTTGGAGGCCAGCCTGGTCTACACAGAGGATCTTTGAGTTAGAGACTAGCTTTGTCTATATAGCTTCTACAGGATGAGTTCCAAACTCAAAACTGAGAAACTGTGTCAAAATCAGTAATAAATCATATACTTTTTAAAATACATAAAAACTGAGCCGGGCGGTGGTGGCGCACGCCTTTAATCCCAGCACTCGGGAGGCAGAGGCAGGCAGATCTCTGTGAGTTCGAAACCAGCCTGGTCTACAAGAGCTAGTTCCAGGGCAGGCTCCAAAACCACAGAGAAACCCTATCTCGAAAAAAAAAAAAAAAAAAAAAAAACAAAAACAAAAACAAAAATACATAAAAACTGTAATTGCTTCATTTCTTTAAAGTAACTAGAAAAAAAATTTTTTTGAGACAGGGTTTCTCTATGTAACAACTCTGACTGTCCTGGAACTTGCTTCAAAGACCTGGCTGACCTTGAACTCAGAGATCTGCTTGCCTCTGCCTCCTGAGTGCTGAAACTAAAGGTGTGTGCCACCATGGTCTGGCTGTTAACTTGAATTTTTAATCAGTAGTAAATTCCAGTAGCCATTTTGGTATATATTAGGTATTGTGTGTGTGTGTGTGTGTGTGTGTGTGTGCGCCCGCACGCGCGTGTGTGTGTAGGCAGCAGGTAGGCATCGATATTCTCTTCTATTGCTCTCCATTTAGTTTTTTGAGACAGGGTCTCTCACCGAACCTGCTTTCAGCTGCACTGACTGGCCAAAGGGCCTCTGGGATTTGCCTGACTGCCTCCTTCCTCCTCCGTTGAGATTATTGACTCACACCTTCCTAGCCTAGGTGGTGGAAATCCTTACATGTGTGCAACAAGTGCTTTATCCACACGGTCCTCTCCCTGGCCCCCAGATTAGTTACTTTCTGTGTTATTTCCAATCTTCTCTGCATTGTTCTAGCCATCTAGACAATAGGGTTATACTTTGTTAAAGATGGCATTCTTGGTGCTGGAGAGATGGGCCAGCTGTTAAGACCTGCTACTCTAGAAGAGAACCTAAGTCCTGCTTCCTGTATCCACATTAGGTTTCCACACAGTCTGTGACTACAGTTCCATGAGATTAACATATTCTTCTGGCTTCCAGTGCCACTGTACACAAGCACGCACATTCTTACAGACACACACACACACATGCGCACATGCACACTAAGGGGAAGATAGTATACTTTGTTCCCCACTTCTCTAATGGCAAAGGTTTTCACCAAGGCAATACGCCACACATCTGAAGTTACCGCTTTAGGAATGCTGCCTCTCTCTAAACCCTTCTCAATCACTTTTATGGCAAGGAAGATGCCAGGAGACTTTTTCTTGCCAGTGTAGGTGCTGTTTTGAGTCTTTATCTGGCAGCTTGCCTACAGTGGAAGGGTTGGGCTCGGGATGCATCTTTCAGGCTCTCTTCTTGCCAATTACCACCATTCAAACACCCTCATTATCAGTAGTATCTTCAACTCTGGGCTCCACCTCCTCCTTATTCCACTTCCAGAAGCACGACTCTTAAAATTGATGCCTCTATTAACTGTGACACCCAGCCAACCACTTGTCAGACTGACTATAGTTGGAAACATAATTATTTCTTTAAAGAAAAAAAGTAAAGAACACCAAAAAATGAAGGTCTTGTGTACAAAAAAAAAAGAAAACATCATATTTTCTTGCTATATTTTTTTTATCAATGTGCTATAAAGGAGTCCAAGTTTCTCGAAGGAAAATGGTTTGGTTTGGTATTAGGTTCCCCATTTTACTTCCACACTGTTCCAGGAGTCTCATTTTGCTGCATGGCCTTGAAGCTCATTTTTCTACCTAAGTCACTCTTAGAAACATCCAATGACTTTCTTGTTCGACAAAATTTTCTTTTCCAGTTCTTCACATCTTTTCAAATAAAAAACACAAGATGGCTCTTGGTTAGATAATATATTGCTGCAGCATTGTAAAACTTAAGTACGTTAGTATTGGCCTTCTGATTTCAACAGGATCCAAGAGAGCCAGGAAGTGGATGACTGGTTATTGCAGGGAATGAAGAATAGGAAGTTAAAAGTTGTTCTCAAAGATCAGAAATTTGTGGGAGGCCTGTAGGAGAATGGGCATTTCGGGTGCACGGAGGAAAGATGTGTCAACTGAGAAAACATTGTCCTGGGACGAAATGCGACACTGGACTGGAGAGACGGCTCAGTGGTTAAGAGTGCTTGCTGCTTTTGTAGAGGACCCAGGTTCAACTCCTATCTGTAACTCTAGTTCCAGGGAAACCAGCATCCCCTTCTAGATTCCAAGGGCAGCAGGTATTCACGTGGTTCACATACATACATGCATGCACACAAACAAAACACTCATAAAGCATAAAATAAATAAATGTAAAATGTTTTAATTGATGAAAAAGACATTGCTTTCCATATGTCTGGTTTTCTTTTAATATTTGTATTACGCAATCTGATTTAATGTGAATGCTATAGGTGGAAATAATTTGACACTGAATAGGAGGGAGAAGATGACATTTAGATTGTTGCGGGCTCGATATGTAGCTGAGAGGTGGAGCATTGGCTTAGCATATACAAGTCCGCAGGTTTCATACTGAACACTAGAAAGAGGGTAAAATAAATATGCAGATAAATCAGGATATTCTTGGTTTCATAATTTGGGGAGTTAGCAATATTTTATGGCACCTTTAAAAATCTTTTGTTAGTATTATTTGTACATATCAACATGTTTATTGTGCTGTCACAACACACACACGCACATCCCTGCTCATCAGACTCAGCCTCCCTTATTCGTCTTCCCATGCCCCTGCAGCCACTACTCTGTTTTCACCTCCGCATCTTCTAGCTTCCACACATGAGAGAGAGCACGTGACACTTGTTTTTCTGTGGCTGGCTTGCTTCACTAGTTCCGTCCCTATGGCCGCAAATGACAAGATTTTCACTTTTCCTCATGGATGACTAATATTCCGATGTATTCGTATACCACATTTTCTTTCTCCATCCATCCTGCTGGGCGTTTAAGCCGACTCCATGTGTTAGCTATTGTCGGTAGTGCTATAATGAACACGAGTGTACAGCTGTCTTTGGTGTGCTGACCTCAACTTTCTTTTGAATATCCGAGAGTGGAACTCATGGATCAAACAGCACATCCATTTTTAGCTGTCTTGGGAACCTCCCGCACGTAATTCTGCTCGCCAGTTTTCCCCTCAGTGGCGCAGAAGTCTTTCTCTTTCTACCCTTTCTTGCCAGTGTTGGCTGTATTTCCTTTGTTCTGTTTTTACAATATAAGTACTTGTAGTAATAGGGGGCGGCAGGGCTGCGTCCCCCACACCCGGCCGCCCACATGGCTAGCTTATGCCCCGAAATAATTACACGGACACTGTATTCCTCCAAACACTGCCTGGCCCATTCTCTTCTAGGCTAATTCTCACATATTAATTTAGCCCACCTCTAATCATCTGTATGTAGCACCCCAAGGTGCGCTTACCGGGGAGATTCCAGCCTAGTCCATCCTGGGTCGGAGCTTCATCCCCGGAGCGGGGCATGGCGTCTCTCTCTGAGGCGTCTGCTCCCGAGAGAGCTGTGGAGTCTCTCACCTCACTTCCTCTTCCTCCCAGTGTTCTGTCCTGTTTTCTCCTCCCACCTATCCTCTAACCAATAAAATGGGCCAGGGCAGTTCCTTTATTAGCCAATGACCTTCCTCCATCATTTCCCCTTTTTCGGTTTAAACAAAAAAAAAAAAAGGCTTTAACATAGCAAAATTACATATAACAAAACAGTTATCAAGTAAAAGTTACAATAATCTTTATCATAACTAAGGAAAACTATAACTATAACTAACTATTCTTAACTCCATCAAAGACTCCAGAAAGATACACTACTACCTAAGCAAACAAGAAAAAAGCAACTTTTAAAACTCTGGAAATGACAGAGACATCTCGCTGCCTGGACAGTCACCCAAAGTTCCTCTGTACCGTTGGGGCATCCATCTTCAGCCTTTAGGCCCATGGTATCCAGCAGACATTTCCATAAAGCAGGAAAATTCAAAGTCAATTCAGTCACTATCTATTGTGTCCTGCAGAATGTCTTGCAGACTCTTTCATGAATCAGGAACCCCGAAAGATCATCTCACCTTAGGCAAGTTCAGTAGTCCTCTCTCTGCGGGTTCTCTGTGTCCAGTTTATGCAATAGTCCAGGCAAGAGCAGTTTCTTGCCCAAATGGCTATCAAACTCCATAAGGTGCCTCTTCGATGCCCATCTTCCTCTTGAAGTAGATTGGTGCTGCCAGGAGCAGAGTGTCTCATTGTCATGAAAAGTCCTCAGTTATTAAAACATTAAATGTCCTATTCTGTAATCTTTGAAAGACATGAAGAATGTCTATCTAAAATATATCTCTATATCTCTAGAAAATCTAACTAACATGACTACAAGCTTTACTATTATTGATGATTATCCATTAACAACCTATATTTCTTAATTATACAGTACATATTTAAATGAACTACACAATCACAATACCTTAATCAAAATCAGAAACACTTATACATATAACAAAATTGACCTTAAATCTCTATCAATAAAGCAAAATCTATACTAATGCAAATTATTCATATCTATATCATATCCCCCTTTAAATGTAAAAGGACGTTTATAAACCATATTTGGGAACATGGGCGCAGTTTTTTCTCTCCAAACTGCTTCCTGCTGAATGGGGGCGTCGTTAATTAAGTCTTTCATAGTATAACCTGTGTGCTAGTTTTATCTCAGTTGGCAGTTGAGCGAAGCAATTTTCTGAAGGCCTTCACACCAACCCTTCAGGAGGGCGTGGTCCATCATACCAAATCGGAATAGAAGAAATGAACAGCGTCTCATCCTCTGTGAAAACAAAATAAGAAACTCCTTTCCAAAGCATCATGTCCTTAGATCCAAATTTCAAAGTCAAGGCATTTTCAAAATATCTATGTTGGATTAGTTCAGCAGCATTTATAAATAAATATCTTTTAGCAGCTGTTGCTCCTTCCTCAGCATTCAAACAATTTAAAGAGAGCATAATAGCATACAGTATCAAAATTCTCTGTTTATTTTCCATCTTTGTACAGCTTTGTTTTAACCTCTATTTCGTTTATTTTTACTTTTAACTCTTTACTTTTTGAGATAAGTTCTCTGTATCTTTGACCTGAAGTAACTCTGTAGACCAGGCTGTCTTTGAACTCTCAGAGATCCACCTGTCTCTGCCTCCCAGGCATTCGGGATTAAAGGTGTAAACTAGTACACCTTGAACTCACAGAGATCTGTTTGCCTCTGCCTTCTAGGCACTGGGATTAAAGGCGTGTGCTACCACACACAACAACTCTCTTCCTTTTTTTTATGTTTTTTACTTTAAGAACTTCAACTTTTAGTCTGCATATATTTTTAACACACTGTAAACCATTTAAAAATTTTCTTTGTCTTTGAATCTCTCTTTACTTATATCTCTCTTTTTCTGACCACACGAGTCTTTAATTTACCAAGCAATATCAGTAGGATTAAAGGCGTGGCTTTGCCAGCTAGATCCAGTCCATTCCTTAGCTTTCCAGCCTCATGGCGGATGTACAGGCTGTAGCCATGTTTACTGCAACAACTGTATGGCATTTCAAGGTCCCTACCAGCAAGTGAGCTACAACAGACAAAACACAAGTCCTCTCTCCTTAGCCGGCCCTCCTGCCTCAAACAGTCAGAGTTTGCCCTGGCAGGATGGCCCAGAAAGCCGGCATTTTTAAACGGTGCAGCTTTTTTCCTGCTACGGCTGAAAACCGAAAAGCATGTGTTCAGCTTTTCATCAACACCGTTTAAGTGTTTCGTGGCAGGACCTCTTAATGAGCTGCAGGCTTTGCAGCTAAAGCTGAGTCAGGAAGCCTCTCTTAGATGAGGCGCTTGCTTGCCTCTAGTAAGCAGAGTAGAACTGAGAAAATGCTGCTACCAAGAAACCAGGCACAATGCTTTCATTTTGTTCTAGAATTACTTCCCAAGCTGTCTCAGGCTTTATGTGGAAGCAGTTGTCCACGTGGGCGCCATATGTAGTAATAGGGGGCGGCAGGGCTGCGTCCCCCACACCCGGCCGCCCACATGGCTAGCTTATGCCCCGAAATAATTACACGGACACTGTATTCCTCCAAACACTGCCTGGCCCATTCTCTTCTAGGCTAATTCTCACATATTAATTTAGCCCACCTCTAATCATCTGTATGTAGCACCCCAAGGTGCGCTTACCGGGGAGATTCCAGCCTAGTCCATCCTGGGTCGGAGCTTCATCCCCGGAGCGGGGCATGGCGTCTCTCTCTGAGGCGTCTGCTCCCGAGAGAGCTGTGGAGTCTCTCACCTCACTTCCTCTTCCTCCCAGTGTTCTGTCCTGTTTTCTCCTCCCACCTATCCTCTAACCAATAAAATGGGCCAGGGCAGTTCCTTTATTAGCCAATGACCTTCCTCCATCAAGTACTGAGGCGAGATGAAACATTGGTGCAGCATGGTTTATAATTCCCTGCTGCCTAATTAATGGTCCTGAGTATTTTTTTTTACATATTTATTGGTCATTTGTATTTCCTCTTTTGACTTGTCTGCTCAGACCACTTGTCTATTTTTAAGTTGAATTGTGTTTTTTTTTTCTTTTTGTTGCATTGTCTTAGTTCCTTCTGGGTTACCTTTTCATTGTTATGAGAAAAGTATTTGACATAACAGCTTGAGGGAAGACTGGTTATGTGCATAGTTTTGAAAGTTAAAGTCCATGGAGGGCAATGTGTTGATCAGCCTATCATGGTATAACAGAGCGAATCATCTCATGAGGGACAGGAAGAAGAGAAAGACAGAGAAAGGACCTGGATAAGTTAACCGGCAAAGACTTTGACCGGGTGACCCACCCAGACCACACCTCCTAAAGTTTCCACTGCTAACTGAGTATTAAGACCTGAACACAGGTACCTGTGGGAGCTTCTTATTCAAACCATAAGAAGATATGTTCTAGGGCTGAATGGACAGTTCAGTCATAAAGATCTTGCTGCAAATGCTCCAGGATCTGATGTTGATTCCCACAGCTTGCACAGAAAGCCAAGTGTAGTGGTGTGCACTTGGAAACCCACAGGTAGAAAGATCGAGAGACAGGACGACCTCTGAGCTCAGTGACTGGCCCAGTCTAGCCTTCTTGGTGAACTCCAGGCTGTGAGAGATTCTGTCTCGAAAAAGTGGGAGGGAGGGAGAAGAGAAAAGAGGAGAGGAAAAGACAGAGGAAGGGAGGAGGGAGGGAAGCAAGGTAGACACTTGCTAAAGAACAGCCACCAAATGATCTTCTGCCCTCTACACACATACATACACACCTGTACACATGGGCAAACACACACACACACACACACACATTATACACTTATCCACATATGCAGGCACAGACATTCTACTTTCTGGATAGCTGTTATTTGCCAGGTGAATAGTTGGCAAGCATTTCCCCCTACTCTGTAAGTTGTGTTTATTCTGCCTTTGCTGATCATTTCCGTTGCTGCACATAAACTTTTTAGCTTGATGTGATCCCATTTGTTTCCCTGTTTGCGTGTGTGTCTTAAAAACACTATTGGGCTTTCCAGTGCTTTGAGATGTGTCCCCTGTGTTTTTTTCTAGGACTTTTATCACTTCAGATTTTCCAGTTAGGTTTTTGATCCACTTTGAGCTGATTTTGTGACACACAATAAGAGACAGAGGTCATTTTCTCATGTCTTTTAAAGATATAGTCTATCGTAGAGAGAATACTAGAGGGAAAGTGTGTGATATATTAAATGTTCTAACAATGCGTTCATGTGTATGTAAAGAAGCATGTCTTATGAGCCAAAGGCAGAAACAGTATATTTCCATTGTCCTTGGCATGATCAGGGAAAGCTTCGAGAAATAGGATCATCAAAGTTGACCCCTGGATTTGATCCAGCATCACAGCAGGGCATTCCCGCTTTAGATAATAGATGAACAAGTTGCTGGGGAAGGGAAGTGTTGTATGCCGCTGGCCTGTGCTGTTGTCCAGGGGTACAATGAGTGACATGAAATACCTTAAGACATCTTGGATTTGACCTTGTGAATGCAAAGTTCTAGAGGGTTGAACTAGCACACTTGACAGAACTCATTTATTTACACAAGCATATCTTAATGGGATAACCATCCATTAGCATTCCATCTACATCCTGTCATGAGGCTCGTCACCTCATCCCCATATGGTCCAGCCTGTTTCTTCTGCATCTGACTGGTGACTCCGCCTTTCTTCTTCCCAGAGTTTTCTCTCTGGGAAGTCCTGAAAGTCCCATCTATACCTCCTGCCTAGCTATTGGCTGTTCAGCTTTTTATTACACCAATTACAGTAGTACATCTTCACACCGTATGCAAATATTCTACAACATTTCCTGTTGTGATAAGGCCGCTTGTTAGTTCCTGGCTGCTTAGCCCTGAAATAATCACACAGAAACTGTATTACTTAAAACACTGCTTGGCCCATTAGCTCTAGCTTCTTATTGGCTAACTCTTACATCTTAATTTAACCCTTCCTACTAATCTGTATATTGCCATGAGGCTGTGGCTTACTGGCTCAAGTCCAGCATCTGTGTCCAGTGGGGCTACATGGCTTCTCTCTGACTCTGCCCTTTTTTTCTCCCAGCATTCAGTTTAGTTTTTCCCACCCAGCTAAGTTTTGTCCTGCTAAAGGTTCAAAGCAGTTTCTTTATTCATTAATGATAATCACAGCATACAGAGGGAAGTCCTACATCAATTTCTCCCTTTTGTCTAAATAAAAAGGAAAGGTTTTAACTCTAATACAGTAAGATTATATATAATATTAACAATTATCATGTAAGAATTGCATTCACAATGTTCAGTCCATTTTATTTGACAGATTTGGAAAAATTACTCTTTTATCTATTTTATCTTGGTGAATCCAATTTTTATATGTAAACCATTTTCTCTCATAACCTGTATTAACATCCTAAAATTATCTTTTTTAACCTTAAAGCATTTTCTTAAATAAATGTCTTAAGCTTGTATGTTTTTAACCTTATAAACATTTTATCTTTTATATAAGTTTCTTTTTTGAATTTGGTAACAAGGAAAACTATAACTATGTAGTTGTCAACCTCCCTCATCAAAGACCCAAGAAGGATATAATATTACCTAAGTAAACAGGAAGTACAGAGTAAACAAGTTCTAAAACTATAGAAATGACAGGGACAGTTAGCTACCTGGACAGTCACCCAAGTCTCCTCTGCAACTTTGGGACATCCATCTTCAGCCTACAGACCTAGAATATCTGACAGACTTTTCTGTGAATCAGGAATTTTGAAGGACTGTGCTATCTTGTCTTGGCAAAGTTTAGCAGATGCCTTCCTTTTTATACTGCTTATTCAATTTGGACATCATGCTGTCAGTAGTCAAGAGGAGGGAAGTTTCTTACCTAATGAATAACTTTGCCACATGAAGGCAAACTCCATATGGAGTTTCTTCAATGCCCATCATCCTTTTCTAAAGTAAATTGGTGCTGCTAGGAGCAGATGTGTCTCACTATCATAAAAAGCCTTATGTTACTGAGACATCTATATGTCTCTGAAGTGTTTGAAGATCATTTATCTATATAAAATATATCTCTGTTTGACCTTGAAAACATACCTAATATGGACACAAATTTGATTATTATAGGTAACTAACTTCTAACTTGTATTTCTTAATTATGCATTATATTTTTAGATGAGCTGCATAGGTACAATCCCTTGGACAAAAGTAGAAACATATATACAGTATGTTAAAGCAAAAATAGGCTTAAGTTGGTATCAGTGTAAAAAAAAATCCATATCAGGGGCTGGTGAAATGGCTCAGTGGTTAAGAGCACTGCTTGCTCTTCCAGAGGTCCTGAGTTCAATTCCCAGCAACCACATGGTAGCTCCCAACCATCTGTAGTGAGATCTGGATCTGGTGCCCTCTTCTGGTGTGCTGGCACCAGAACACTGTACGTATAATAAATAAATAAATCTTGGGCCAGACAGTGGTGGTGCACACCTTTAATCCCAGCAATTGGGAGGCAGAGGCAGGCAGATCTCTGTGAGTTGGAGGCTAATCTGGTCTACAAGATTTAGTTCCAGGACAGGCTCCAAAGCTACAGAGAAACCCTGTCTCCAAAAAACAAAAAAACAAAAAAAACAAAAACAAAAATCTGTACCAATGTAAAATATTTGCGATTAATAGTTATTTGTTAGCTTAAAAGTAGATTCAATAATCTACCCTTTTATCCTATTATTTCTGTATCCCCCTTTTTTATTTTTAGAAAAAGACACCTGATTCTAACCTCTTTTGTTTAGTTTTCTCCCTGATCATGACTAGTAACAACTTGCAACTAACCCCCAATGATGATAAGCATAGAATGATCAAAAATCACCCACCCTACCTCTTGGGAATGTGAGCATTTTGTTCTCTATACCATTTCCTGTTGATTGTGAGTGATGTCATCTTTAGAGGACCCTGAGAAAATTGGGGCAATGCTCGTCTTGGCAGAATTAGCTGTATTAATTTTTGTTTAGTTTCTGTGTTCTGGGAAAATGTAGAGCTTATCTGAATTCTTATCTGGAGTAGTCTGTGAGGCTCATCATCTCAACTAGCAGCTTTGAAATTGTTCTGGATATAAAATTTTGAGGAAACTACAACAGAGGCATTCTGAGAAACTAGATCACATGAGCTATTTGCCTTCATTGGTGCCTGGTCCTTTTGTTCTGAAAACACACAAACTTTTAACGGAAACATATATATCTGTATTAACACAAGTAAAGAAGGTGTGGTGTGTACAAGTCAGCTAAGGATGATTTTCTGTTTTGTGTTTGAGCAGGTAAAAGGTATCTGCCAACTTTATAAGTTCATTTGAACTGTATAACCAAACCTCTATCTCTGACATACGAAAGGACGATGTGTAATAATAAGTCATGAGGACTTATAGCCAACAGGATTTATCATGTCTCATCCAGTCTCAGAGCTGTTCCTGTGCAAAGGGATCAGCATATATATCACCTGTCTTGTAGTCTTTCCTGTCTTCCTCCCTTATCTCTGTAGCCAAGATCCTCAAGAAGTGTCCCCTGGTCAAATACTATCTCCATTAACTTTGAAGGAATCCAGTTTTGTTTTTTTTTTTTTCCCCCTATGGAAACAAAGGCATAACCTCTCTCCCAATACAACATATTTCCTGACTTCCATACTGAAGCCAAGACATCTCTGAAGTATATAAGCTGGTTTAATTCAACAGTCCCTTCCATAATCCAATGTCTCTTAGTAGCGGTCATTTGCTCATCAGCCTTCAAAAAATTCAAAGTGAACAAAACACCATGCAGGATGCAGATATCCTGTGTATGTCCCATCATTATGTGGCTTATTCTTTTTATATTATTTTACTCTTTCTTTAAAACTTTATTATTTTTAAAGTACATTTTTCTATGTCTTTCTATACCCATTTTTCATTGTATCTATTTAAAGGAATTCTCATTCTGGACCACCTTACTGCAGACCTGTGGGCCTCTCTGACCACATAAACCAAGCTTTAAACCTACCATGTGCCTCTGCACATAGAGCTGGTTTGCTCAAGCTCTTGGTTTGCTTAAGCCACATCTCTGTATGCTGTGACCTGCCTGAGAGACTGCAGGACTAGAAAACCTCATCTGGCTTTGTGTGTTTGGAACTTTTTAAAAGCTTTTCTCAGGTTCTATGTGGAAAATACATAGACCCAAGTTGGGTGCCATGTGTACCAGTACTTTCTCATCGGAACCACCAGCTCACAAATAAGAACATGGAGACTTCTTATTAATTATGAAAATCAGCCTTTAGTTTGGGCTTGTCTCAACTAGCTCTTGTAACTTAACCCATTTATATTAACGTCCGTTCATCCACGAGATTCGTTACTTCCTCTACTGCTTCTGTGTCTGACAGGCGACTCAGCCTTTCTTCTCCTCAGAGTTCTCTCTGCCTCGAAGTCTGGTCTATACTTTCTGCTTAGCTATTGGTCATTCAAACTTTTATTACACCAATCACAGCAATGCATCTTCACACAGTCTACAAATATCCACAACACCCAGTCCCTGACCCTAAGTTCCTCAGTCTTTATACCTTCTCCCACTCAGTCACCCTGCTATGACATAGGTCATCTGGGAACAGTCTTATTTAAGAACTATCTAGATCAGGTTGGCCTGTGGCCATGTCAGCAAGAGATTATCTTGCTTGCTAATTGATGTGTGAAAACACAACCCATTGTGGGCAGCACTATTTTATAGGCAGGATTGTGAACTGTATAGGAGTAGAGAAAGCTAGAGGAGTAGCAAGCAGGCAAGTTGCATTTTTCCTCTTTACTTCTGGTTGTGGATGTAATGTGACTAATGGCTTGATTTCTTGCCTTAACTCCCCAAGTATGCTGGGCTGTAATTTTTGAGTAGAAGCCAAACAGACCCTTCTCTCCTCTGTTTTTTTTTTTTCAGGATGTTTTTCATAGCAACAGAATTAAGACTAGAACACCAGTGTGTAAACCACACACCTTTCCACCTTCATTTTCTTATGTCATTGGAAAAGTGGCTTTGGGGTTTTATTGAACTTATTCTCAGGGCAGGAGAGATGGCTCAGTGGTTAAAAGCACTGACTGTTCTTCCAAAGGACCTGAGTTCAATTCCCTGCAACCACATGGTGGTTCACAACTATCTGTAATAAGATCTGGCATCCTCTTCTGGCCTGCAGACAGAACACTGTATCCATAATAAATAAAAGTGTGTGCCACAGCACCTGACTTTAAAAAAAAAAAGCAACTTATTCTCTGGACTCTAGTCTCTATACTTTCCCAGTGCCCTTCCATTAATGCATCTCTTCCCTATCTCATATCCATAATCTCTCTATTAGTTATATAGCTTCTCTTCTATTGCTTTCTCACCAATCAAATAAATAACCTTGGCTCTTATCTTAAAAAGCAGAGGTTTCATGTTCTACACATCTTCTCTTTATCTGTTGCTGTTCTGTTTTCATTTCTCCCATAAATAAAATTCTTTGCATTTTCAGTGCTACCTCAGATTATAGAGTCTAGATGGCAGTGATCAACCAAAGGTTTGCACAGTGTCTGGACAATGGTGTGTATATTGCACAACATGCAATAAACACTATTTGTAATTATAATAAGGGTGCATTCTAGAAGAAGTAAACAAGGGCAAAAAATTCCTCTTCCTTATGGTTATTATTCCATTTGTATGAGAAGTCCACTAAATCCACTGAACCGTATCTGGCCACATCTGTTTGAAAACCTACCAGGTTTTATGAACATTAAATAAAAATGCTTAGATTTAATGACCATTTATCATATTCATGAAAAAATAATGAAATGGAAACAGTAAAGGTAAAATCATTGAGAAAAAGTTTAAATGCTCACAAGTTTGAGGCTTTAATATATACATATAAATGTACATATGTGTGTGTGTGTGTGTGTGTGTGTGTGTGTGTGTTAAAAAAATCAAACATCTGCTTTTCTTGCTTTGAAATTTTCTTTATTAGAAGATGCTGTTTTTCCTGTCTGGGTTGTAACCTAATCATAGATTCAGAAACCACCCCCAAGTTCTCCCAGCACTTGGGAGGCAGAGGCAGGGGTTGACAGGGGTTTCTGTCCTGCCCAGTCCTGCAGTTGTTAAGTCCCAAAGAATCACACAGAGGTCTACATTAATTATAAACTGGTTGGCATATTAACTCAGGCTTCTTATTAACTCTTATAACTTACATTAGCCCAAAATACTTGTCTGTGTTAACTATGTGGCTTGGTACCTTTTCGGGCAAGGCAGGCACACCCTGCTTGCTCTGTGTCTGGCTTCCTCTATATCTGGGTGACAACTGCAGACTGACCTTTCTCTTCCCAGAATTCTCCTGTTCTCATTGCCCTGCCTCTACTTTCTGCCTGGTTGCCCTGCCTATACTTCCTGGAAAATTAGCATCTTATTAAAATACAATTGACAGAGTACAGACCATTGTCCATGGCACCCCTCGCCCTTTTTTTTAAACAGGAACTTTGAATTGAATCTCCTTTGTTTAGGTTTTCTCCTGACCATTATCCATAACAACTTGTAACCAACATTCTAACCAAAGGCAAACATCCATAATCCATTTTTTGGGAATGTGAACATAGTCTTCCAGGCTACTTCCTGCTGATTGGGGGCACTGATAGTCTTATCCTAAAGAAAATTTTTAATTATGATCAAGTCCTGACTGGAGTATTCTGTGAGGCTTGATCATCTCAGGCAGCAGCCTTGAATCTATTCTTGGTGTAGAACTCAGACATCTGGGCCATTTGCTCCTATTGGAGATTTCTCAGGGGGTCTTCCTTGATCTGAACTGACTCTTCTTAATCCAGAATGAATCCACAGCCTCTCATTTCCTGTGGAAACAAAAGCAAAACTTCTTCTCCACAGTAACATATCTTTTGACTTACATTTTAAAGTCAAGGCATTTTCAAAGTATATATGTTGGATTAATTCAGCAGCACTTATAAGCATATATCTTTTAGCAGCTATTGATCCTTCCTCAGCCATCAGACAATTCAAAACCAACACAATAACATATAGTATCCAGACTCTCTGTGTATTTTCCTTTACGTGGCTTTATTGTAAACTCTATTTCTTTTATTTTTATTTTTAATTTTTGACTTTTTTGAGACAGAATTTCTCTGTGTATCTTTGCTGTCCTGGAACTCACTCTGTAGACCGGGCTGTCCTTGAACTTACAGAGATCTACCTGCCTCTGCCTTCCACGTGTTGGGATTAAAGTTGTGTGCCACCACACCTAATGACTCTCTCTTTTTTTATTTTAAGGACTTTATCCTTTTTTTCTCCCAAGCCTACATATATTTTTAAACATACAGTAAACAACTTAGAGGTTTTCTTCATCTTTGAATCTTTCTTTATTGTATATCTCTCTTTGTTTAAAAGAGAGTCTTTAATTTGCTAAGCGATATGGCTAAGATTAAAGCCTTGGCTTTGAAGGAGCCCATTCCTTAGCTTTCTGAGAGTCTAGCCTCAAGGCAGAGGTACCAGTGGAGCCATGGTTATTGCCACAACTCTATGGCCTTTCCAGGTCCCTGCCACTACCAAGAAGCATGCTGTCAGCTATTCATAAACACTATTTAAATGCTTTGTGATTGGGCCTCTTAAAAGGGCTGCAAAGTTTTCGCAGCTAAAGCTGAATCAGGAAGCCTCTCTCTCTTTTTTTTTTTTTTTTTTTTTTGAGACAGGGTTTCTCCGTAGCTTTTGGTTCCTGTCCTGGAACTAGCTCTTGTAGACCAGGCTGGCCTCGAACTCCCAGAGATCCGCCTGCCTCTGCCTCCCGAGTGCTGGGATTAAAGGCGTGCGCCACCACCGCCCGGCTCAGGAAGCCTCTCTTAAATGAGACGTGCTTGTCTCTAGTAAAAAGAGCCCACCTGAAAAAAAATGCTACCAAGAAGCCGTGTTTAACTTTATTCTTTTTGTGTCTAGAATTATTCCCCAAACTCTCTCAGGTTTTGTGTGGATTTAGCTGTTCACGTTGGAGCATGGCCCAGAAAGCTGGCATTTCAAAACTGCTACCGCTGAATCAGGAAAACCTCTCTTAAAGAAGCCACATTGTGCCACCAGCAAGCAAAGCCCACTCAGGAAAATAAATGCAGCTAAACTTTGTTTTTTAGTGTCTAGAATTCCCTTTTAAGCTTTCTCAGTTTTTAAGTGAATTTTACTTGGCCTCATTGGGCACCAATTGTTGCAAGGAGGCCACTTGTTTGTTTCCTGCTGCTCAACCCCAAAATAATCACACAGAAACTATATTATTTAGATCACTGCTTGGCCTATTAGCTGTAGCTTCTTATTGGCTAACTCTTACATCTTAATTGAACCCATCTCCATTAATCTGTGCATTACCATGAGGTTGTGGCCTACCAGCAAAGTTTTAGCATGTCTGTCTCCAACGGGGCTACATGGCTTCTCCTTGACTCCACCCTTCTTTCTCCCAGCATTTCGTTTAGTTTTTCCCACCTAGCTCTGTTCCCCTATAGAAGGCCAAAGCAGTTCCTTTATTAACCAATAATATTCAAAACATACAGAGGTGAATCCCACATCAGGCAGGCAGATTTCTTGAGAGTTCAAAGCCAGCCTGGTTTACACAGAGAGTTCCAAGACACGTAGAAATACCCTGTCTCAAAAAAGAAAAAAAAAAGAAAAAGAAACAGAAGGGGCTGGAGAGATGGCTCAGAGGTTAAGAGCATTGACTGTTCTTCGAAAGGTCCTGAGTTCAATTCCCAGCAACCACATGGTGGCTCACAACCATCTGTAATGGGGTCTGGTGCCCTCTTCTGTCCTGCGGGCATACACACAGACAGGATATTGTATACATAATAAATAAATATTTAAAAAAAAAAGAAAAAGAAAAAAGAAAAAAAATAAGGAACCCCCCCCAAATATTTATATGTAAACATTTCCCACAGAAGTTAGACACTGAATCTTAGGGAAGTCACTGGGATAAGAAGCTTTCCCTCAGAGAGAAGCTATAAATAGTCTCTTAATAGACTGAAGATAGACCTCGGGCTGAGGAAGAAGGAGAGGGACTGAAAATGAAAGAGCTCATTTTCTTTTACAAATGCTGGTATGTGTGGCCTGCCTGTGTATATGAGCTTTAGCATGTGTGTGGGTAGTGCACATAGAAGCCTGAGGCTGACATAAGAAGCCTTTCTTAAATATACTTCACCTGACACGCATCTTCAATACCAATACTGGGGAGGCAGAAGCAGGAGAATCTCTGTGAGTTCGAGTTCTGTCTGGTATACACAGAGAGCTCCGGAACAGCCAAGACTATATAAAGAAATCCTGTCTCAAAAACCAAAGCAAAGAAAAGCAAAGCAAAATATGCTTCACCTTATGTGCCCAGGCAAAATCTTGCCTATTTGGATATGCTAGTTATCCAATTTGATGCTAGGATCCTGTTTCCACCTCCGCAGCACTGGAATTATAGGACAGCCATCATACCCACCTGGGCACTACGTGGGTTCTGGGGATCTGAACTCTGATTCTGACACTTGTGTGGCAAGTGCTTTAACAGCTGAGCGTTGTCCCCAGCCCTCACTGTAAGTTATAGGGGAAGAAGAAGCTATGTGGATCAAAGCTTCCCAGTCACTACCACAGCGGATGAAGAGCAACGCAAAGGAAATCTTGAGTGACATTTCTGACAGCAAGCTACAGAAATAGCAAGGTGACAGAAGAGGCCGTCATAAATAGAAGATCATTTCAGAACAGAATAAGATGCCCCCTAATATAAAAAGCACAGAGTCTGTGTGGGATTTAACCTGGGCTGAAGAAGAATGAGGTGTGA
Source organism: Microtus oregoni (assembly GCF_018167655.1). Lineage (NCBI taxonomy): Eukaryota > Metazoa > Chordata > Mammalia > Rodentia > Cricetidae > Microtus > Microtus oregoni. Next base: position 17,246,774 of record NW_024543090.1, read on the forward strand.
GACTTACCAATAAGGAAGCCATGTGTGGAAGCCAAGAAACCACGGCTACGTTTAAATCGCCCTAGTGGATATTTTTGTAGATCTTGAAGTTATTTCCTTCTGTTACTCCTATTTATGTCTGTTTCTAACTTGATTGACTGAGCTAAGGTACAACCAATAAATAAGGAAGGTTGTAGTTCTATTAATACAAAGTTTGTTTTTGTGCCAATAGCGAAGGTGGAGGATAGACCTTATTCTTAGCTGATCGATCTAGGCATCACAGATCAACAACAAATCTTCATATTGGCAAGCAGGCCAGTCAATATCTTATTACTATTTAATAAGAATCACCGTGCCATTGCAGTGGCAGGGAAAATGTTAGCAGAAAAGTTAGTGTGAAAGACTACAACTACTGATGAGAAAATAGGAGGACACCAGATAATAAGAAAAGTTAACCTCAAGTTAAGATCCTTGGGGTCTTTTCAGACCCCAGAGCTAGTAAGTTTTGAGCTGGACTAGTTGCCATCTTCAAAAGTCCACTTCCTTCTCAGAACAATAGGGGATCACACCAAATGACCTCAAACCTGCCTTTCAGCTCTGAAATCTCTAGTGAACATTCTAGTTTGAACTTTCATTGGTTTAAGGATGTAACAAGCAGATGACTGACCCATCGAATGTTCCAGGAACGTGTGACGGTGTCTTGGTGAAGAGCAGTTAACCCGAGCAGCGTAGATGTGAGTGTGTGCCACTATTGATGAACAAATGTTGAACGTGCTTCACTGTATCTCCAGAAAGTGATTGATAGGTGATGCATCAATTTCAAGGTTGGTGAATTCAAGAGAATTGTTGTCGGTGGTATCGCTTCTTTAAAAAAAATTATGTCCTTACAGAAAAGAGACAAATTGAGACAGGATATGCATAAAGCAACAATTTATCACAAACATCCACTTCTGATTGTGGAGGAGGGAGAACGTGTGGATGAGTGCTTTTTGTTTTTGTCCAGAAAATTTGAGAAACATTTTTTAAATTGCTTAATATTTCTCTTTTTACACAACTTGTCTCCCTTTTCGAAATGGACTCTGATGTTACAGGGAGCCGTTTTCTACAGGGTTCGATCAGCCCCTGCTCACACATCCTGCAGAAAGGGATGAATAAAGAGACTGAGTTCTTTCTGTGCCAGACCTCTGGCACACCTTCCAAAGATCTTGAGAAACTCTGCCAGGTCTAAATGGGAGGAAGAGAGTTTGTCTGTCTTCCAGATATCTCAATCCCAGTTTTGTCTCTTTTACCTTCTTTCTTTTCTGGAGATGGGTTCTCCCTCTGTAGGTCTAGCTAGTCTTGAACTCACTGTGTAGCTCAGGCTAGCCTCGAACTCACAGGTCCACCTACCATTGCCTCCTGAGTTCTAGTATTAAAAGGATGCTTCGCCATATCATATATATGTATATGTAAGTGTGTGTGTGTGCACACAAACACACACACACCACACACACACCTTAGTCTTGTCTATTTAAACCTTCTCTATGCTTGGGATATTTTAGCTTTCCAGTATTTTCACACTGAATGAAAACAGTTTTAAATTTTAAAATCACAGAGCACAAATACTTCACAGAAAATTTGATTTTAAATAGATGAATAACGAGTAGGAAAAACATAGGGATCTTCTTCAAACAACTTACCTGCCTTTCATTGTAAAAGATTCTAAATACTCATGACAGGGGCTCTGGAACTGAGTTCATCTTTAACATAGCAATCCACACACCAAAAAAAAAAAAAAAAAAAAGGGAGGGGGAGGTAACTTATTTGATGGAAGCCCACCCTGGGTCTAATTTAGAAGTTTCCCATTTATGTCATGTCAGATTTGGGAAGGCTGAGCCTCATGGAAGGCATTGGTCTGACTGTCTCCCAAGCTTGATACCCAGGGTTCATGACTGCAGTTCCTGGCATACTCATACATATTCATACCTTCGCGAATAATTTGCAAGCCAAATTCATTTGGCTTCTTTCACCCCATCAATCTTATAATTAATAAGGGTGGTGCTCTTGTTTCGCTTTCCTCCGAAAGGAAAGATAAATGAAATAAAGAGCCATCCTGTAAATTTAAATAGGAGTGCCTTTCACTGATTAAAAGCTGATGCTATCATATGATGGTGGTGGGGGTGGGTCCTTAGGCTATTGCTGTCTCTGGTGGGGGCGGGTGATGGGCAGGGCAGAGGAAGCGTTTCCAGATGTGGCTTGCACGAGTCTGGAGAACTTCATTATCTACTAAACAGTGCCTAGGAAAACTTTGGGGTGGCTGGTTGAAAACAAAAACCAAAACAAAACAAATCGTTGGTGCAGGTGTGCAATGCTAGCACTGAGGAAGATGAGGGGGCTGAAGTGCAAGCCAGGCTGAAGACTGAAATCCCACTTAGCCAGGACCTACTTCGGGAGCCCTGCCTCAAAGAGAAGAAAAATGAGTTGTAAGCTACATATTTGAAAACTGCTTTCTTATCCATTGTCTGCCTTCATCTGGATGGGGACCATTTCGTGTCCAGGGAATTTCAACAAGCCTGCAGATCTCTGCTCGGCAGGTCAGAGAGATGTTAGAAAAGTTGTCCGAATTTACTAACCATTGATGGGTGTTTGAGGCAACTGCCTTTGCATTAACACGATAGTTGTGTTTCTCAATCTGATTGGAAAGAATTTGGTTTCCATAGGGACATTGGGGGTGGGGTGGGGGCTTCAAGGACATGATTTTACAAATGTATCATAGGAGAGGCTGGGTATTGTCTGCTCTCACTGGGTTTTTACAGTTTATTGAGAATAGTAGGGAGTCAGGCTGAACATAAGTTAGAACAAACTGTGGTGATCGAGGTTGTGTGACCCGGTCGATAGTCCATGACATGACTCTACACTCCCCTTGAACCTAAAGTCCTAACACTTGTGAATGAGCTGTAAAGTATGAATGAATGCCTTCACACTGCTGTAAAGTATGAATGAATGCCTTCACACTGCTGTGCTGGTCAAAGCACCCCTGGGAGCAGAACACTTAGCTTGGATGACGATTGGGAAAGCTCTGTCAGTACACAAGCGGACAGGGCTCAGCACTGAAATCATGGTCAGCCCGCACTTCTTCTAAGGGAACGTAAGGATGTGACCATATATTATTTGAGGAGTATTGTTGGAGGTGCTCTTGTCACCTGAGATTCTCATTTGCTTGAGACAGGCTCTTAATGCATAGTCTTGAACAGAACTCATGGCGAACTTCCTGCTTCACCGTTCCCTCTAGAGAGGTAGAATTATAAGGTTGAGCTGCCATGCTCACATCTTGCCTAGTATTGTGACAAACACGCACCTTTCCTCCCAGCACTTGGGAAACAGAGGCAGATGGATCTCTGTGAATTAGAGGCCAGCCTGGTCTGCACAGCAAGCTCCAGGATAGCCAGTAAGCCCTGCCTCAAAATAAATAAAATGGCCACTAATCTTATCTGGGAAGGTGGTGGAAGGGAGTCTCAGGTGCTCCTCTTTCTGAATTTGTTTTGTTTTTAAGAGTGTACTGAAGCTACAGATATTCTCCATCTTCCTGGTCCCCCTGGACCAAGTTTTCTCTACCTGTCTGTTCCTGAAGCTGCTTATAAAATAACCATTCTGAGACTTAATATTAATTACATACTTTTTGGCCTATTAGCTCAGGCTTCTTATTAACTAACTCTTACATTTTAAATTTACCCATTTCTATTATTTTATATTTTACCACCAGACTCTATTATTTTATATTTTACAACTCAAGATGTTATTACCTCACATCTTGCTTCTTGGGCGGCTGCATGACAGATGCCCGACTCTGCCTTCTTTCTCCCTGCATTCAGTTTAATTTTCCTGCCTAGCTATATTCTGCCCTGCCATAGGCCAAAGCAAATTTTTTTTATTAACAAATGATAATAAAACATATTCCCAGCATACAGAGGGGAATCCCACATCAGTACCATGTGCAGGCCAGTCCACGTTAGACAACGCTAAGCACAATGTGCTTGTGATCATTTATTTCACAGGAAAAACAATGGACGAGAAATGTTCTCCTCACCTGAGGAAAGTCAGTGAGTGTCCTTCTGACATTAAGGCAAACACATGAAGGAGGGAGAGCCTGGCCTCCTCTTGGGGGCGTCTCCCCCCCCCCCCAGACCAGTCTTGTCCTTTGCTTTGGGTGGACTGAGAGGGCCCAGGGACACAAAACTCTAGAGGAGAAGCAGTCAGTGTCCCCATATGCCTTGAAAAGTTGTTTTGGCTGGGGAGAGCGAAGATGGGCTCCTTAGCACATATAGGCTATAACTAAAATAACTAAGAAGATAACTAACAGGTTTGCCTTAGCTTCTAGCAAGCCCTTCTCAACTGTGTTCATCTGAGAGGGAACTTAGAAAAGCCACTTTGGGGGCAGACTGGCTCTTTCCTCTGCTCTCCTACTATGGGAAACCAGAACCAAAGCCTGGGGGCTTTCAGGGCTTCCCTGTTACTCTTTTTGGCTGCAGGCCTGACCTCTGATTGGATAGTAAACCTAGAGATGTCTGTCACAGGGGACAGAGTGAGGCTGAGAGGTATTTACCGCTTCCCTCATGCCAAATTTGCCCTCAAAGCCAAAATTTGCCCTCCAAGCCAAGGGAAGTTTCTTTGCACCCAGCACCATCCAAATACAAGGCTGTTAGAACAGAGTGGGCCTGGGCATGCCCAGTGACCTCTTGTACTTTTCTCACGATTTAATTAAAGTCTACTAGAGTCTGAGCACTTAGGGAGTCAACGGATGTGGTTCTCTTGGCTGGTGACTATCCAAGGCCACGTCCTTTTCAGTTAGATGACAAATCCCGTGTGTTCACCCTGGCCAGCAGATGCAAATCCCAAGAATCCTTCAGCCCTGAGGACCCGTGAATTTAGAAGCTTGGAAGAGAGGCAGAGAAAGCAGAATTGCCCACACCTCTTGCAGAACTCTGACTCCCTTCAGGAGAGGTGTGTACCACAGGGCCAGGAGCTAAGAAGGCCTCCCTCCTGGCTGTTCCCAACTTCCTATGACTACATGCCAGCTGTGCCCTCAGCTACGGGGAGCTGAAAAAGGGTGTCCATGGGGTTTAGCTTTATTCCATCTTCTGGCTATAGAAGGCATGGAAATGGAGAGGGGATGGGGCCTAGGAAAGGGGATAGTAGCTTCAGAGCTGTGTGCTTGCTTGTATTTTGAAAAGGAAGAAAGAAAAGGCGGGGCATGGTACACACACAAGGTGAGGAGTAGGCTTTACTTCATACCAATTAAGCCAGAATTCTCTCACTCTGGGGGTGGGTGGTGGTCGTCTGGGGTCTGGAATGGGCACCTTGGGTTTAGGCTCATTTAACACTTCTCCCAAGAGTCTCCTTTGTCCTGCAGCTGAAGGACTCCCGCCAGAAGCCCCAGGCTCTCCAGTGCTTCCTCTGGGCACACTGGATTCCTGGCTTGGTTTCTGTGTGAAGGAAAAATATGACTCCTGCTAGTTTTTATATCTTTAAATCATGATTTCCTGAGGTTTGCGTTTCAGGCCAAGTGAAGTAGATAGCTGCGGAGAGCTTGGGTAATGCCAAATAAAAACTGCCGGGAATGATAATTTGTGTAAAAGCTTCAAAGTAGGCTAACTTTATGGCGGCATGGCTGGGCTTGGTTCCACGTTCAGCTAGAAATATATATTAGCGGTGTGTGCGTGGCCACACTGGTATTCTAAACATCACACACAATCCCACTTCAATTCCTGACATCCCAATAGCGACTTCGCGAGAGCACATTTCTGAGAGAAATACTTTGGACTCAATAGACAGCCTGGGTTACGACCCCACCCCCAGACAGGAGTCACTCTGGAAGCGCTGGGGAGAAAGCAAGAGTCAGATGGAGGAAGAGAGAGGGACCAACAGTGGAGGAAGAAAGATGGACGTGCGAGAGGAGAGAGGGGAGGTGGGGACACCAAGGTCAGAGAAGCCTTGCAAGCCACCGCCAAACTCCAATATCTCTCCAAACAGGTTCAGATCCGGTTTCAGGCGGTCTCGTGCCCCACGTCCACGGTCCTCTGGGAGCTTAATTCACTCCTGCCCTCTGCAGAATGACTTTTGAACCTGGGAAAATAATTGCATTAGAGCAGATTACTTATAACCGATAGTTATCCGTCTTTTGCTGGTCGACAGAAGTCTATTAAACTCTGCACAGCCATTACCAGCTGAGCTCTAGAGCGTGCCTTCATTAAGAAAATTAAAACCGTGTTTTCCAACCTAAGCCGAGTCTGCCCAGTCTCAGGAGTCTGTGACAATCCCCGAGGTTTCCCAGAACCCAGCGTTTGCCAGAAGCCATCTCTTTGCCTTTTAGACCGCAGTAGATCTGGGCGGGAAAGGTTGAGTGTAGCGACAGTAGGATATCCAAGCTCGAGGAACTCCATTATTCTTCTTGACCCGCCCATCCTATGGCCTCCACCTCTCCATGCCTAGGTCTTTTTCCTGAGGCTACGCGGTTGCAGGCGGACACACCTGTCCGTGTGTGGCTCTGGGGAACGTAGATAGCAGGTGGGGGATGCGGTGGGATCTGTGGAGGGGAGCGCCTAAGGTCGGGAACTTTCAAGTTGACGGCGGAGGCTTGATACAGACACAAGTGCACGTGTATCCCACGAGCGCGCGCACCAACACTACAGCGCCTGCTCCCTCCATCGAATGCCACAGCAGTTACGACACTAATGTGGCCTGTGAGCTTTTGTCCACCCAGGCGCAGGCGGCCCGCGAGGCAACCAGACAGGCAGTGGCATCCCGTAGGTCTTTTCCCTTTGGCAGGCTCCTGGGCCTTCAGGCACCTGCTTGGGTTTTCCTCTTTAGTTTGGCGACACACTCTCGTGAGTGCCACTTGGAGACTGGATGCCACTTCGCTCCAGTTTGAGGCGTAGGAAACAGGTGGGAAGAACAGGCTGCCAAGAGGTCTCCGCTCCCCCTCTCCCGGACACCCTCAGTTTCCCTCAGTTTCCCTCAGTTTCAGAGTCTGTAGTGGAGAGAGAGCTCCAGTGCACATTCTCCCCGCGGGAGAGCGAGTTGCTCAGTAAGAGAGCTTGTGTGGCATCTGGAATTGTGCAAGGTTGAAAAATATTTTTCTTTAGCACGGTTTATTTTATCTTTTTGATGTTGTTATTGTTGCTACCTGCTTCTCTTTGTTCAGCATTCATCTTTTTTTTTTAAAAAAATGTTCATTATTCAGGAGCTCTCTGAAAGATCCACCCAACTCAAGTCTCTAAGGAAAACATAAGGGCTTTTGCGTGTGTGGGGAATCCTTTCTTGGGATTCTAGGGGCAAAGAGCTGCTGCATCTTTGTCAGAACGGTCAGTGATGGAGTGCTCAGCCCTCCTATTCTGTTTAGTGTGGGATTCTGGTTCTTAGGAGAAATAGCAACACCGCTCCACTCCGGCATCAGCAGCCAAATGCAGGCCCTGGGGCGGAGCGGGGCGGGGTGGGGGGAGTTACTTGAAAGTACACAATATTGATATTTAATTCTCTTTCCCACGTTCTCTATGTGACACAAAAACTTGCAAACTCAAGTGACAGAAGCCGGCTGATAGCTGTGGACAAGGGAACATCTTTTACATCTGCTCGACTTTCAACTGCAAAATTCTGAACATTTCCAAAGAACAACTAAGTTCTTCTAAGAAAGAGGGGAACTAACACCCGGAATTAACGCTTCCTTTCCATCCCGTGGAGGCATAATTCGATTCCTTTGTAGCCCAGTGGAGAAAACTAGAGGTGCTGGACAGTCTGACCAGCAGCAGATCCGGGTGTTTAAAGCAGGCTCCTTAGCTGATTTTTCCTTTCTTCGTCTTTAAAACAAAACAAAAACAAAGTTGCTTTTTTTTTCTTTTTAAGACAGAGCGCTATTCCTCCCAGAGAGTTGATTTTGTTGCCACAATATAGGCACAGGACTGTTAATTGATATTTGAGAAGCCAAGTCTTGGTGATCTCATTGTTTCAATCATAATCTTCAAGTGGTTTAAGATTAATGGCAGGGTATTTTCTGTCTCTTCTGGGGGATCTTTGCATCAGTTTTCTTAGAACATTGAGCGAACTGCCAATGTCTCCCTATCAGATTAAGCTGAATTTAGGCAAACACAGTAGGATTTCCTCATGTTTCCCATCCATGAGAGTATATTGCCGAAATACTTCTTGTTCCAGGTTCAGCTTCACCTGAAGGTCCACTGCCTTTTTGTGTTTGTTTTATTGTGTTAAATAGCTACCTAGACAGCTATGTGTTCCACGTGCATGCATATACCTATATGCACACATATTTAAGGCAGCCCATGTGTTGTGCAATAACTTCTCTTACACTTCTGAGCTTAAAGGGGACCTTTCAAAAAGTCAACCGCCTTGCCAGGCTTCCCCAGAGAAGACTATACTTTTGAAGTAACTTTGAATGCAATGAACCTCAAAACAGGTTCCCTCCCATAACAGCTTGCTTGGCAATACATATTTCAATTTATTTCAGTTATCACAATAGCCCCCACCAATGTTTCAAGCTCAGCTGCACCAAGGCATCCCTATTCTGTCTAGAGGATCTAGGTTGTCTGCCATCACTGCCTTGTCCTACGTTCGTCTCTTTCCTGTGGGGCCCCAGAGTTCCTGACCCAGGCCTCCAGCATCCACAGACGGGGGTGGGGGGTGGGGGTGGGGGTGGGGGCTGAGCTGTGAAAAAGGAATCTGCAGAGAAGCCAGAATAGAGAACGGATTGCGCAATCCAAGAGCTAGGCGCCCTGGAGAGAAAAGAAAGGAGACGCACCTTTTGCTTCCGTCCTCCCCGCCAGCCGCTCTTTCCTCCCCCAGAGCCTCGTTCCCCAGAATTGTTCTTAGAAAAACCCCAAGATCTGGTTAAAAAAAAAAAAAACAAAACCAAAAACTCTCCGAGAAGGTAAAGTCGTTCCGCGTGGTAGGCTGATATGCTTGGTGTGTGCGTGGGGGGTGTCTCACTGCTGCGGGGAGCCCTTTCTAGTCTAGGCTTCATTGCCTGCGCCTTCTCCCAGGAGCAGGGGCGGTGGAGCTCGGTTCGCGTTACCTGTGTGCTTTTGCCTTCCACACCACGCAGAAATCCCAGGCAAGAGTAATCGGGACATTGGAAGGATGCCGCTGTGCACCGAACCCCAGCCCTCTGAAACGGTGCACCTTGCTGTGGACGGGAAGCGTCGGAGTGAGATGAAATGCCTGCACTCCGGCAGGATTTTGGGGTGCTCTCCAGCCACCCCGTCTGCATCCAGCAAAAGCGGGAAAGCAGGACCAGGGAAAAAACACGCGTGGAAAAGATATGTTTGTGTGCAGATACGGTGACAACTAAGAAAGAGAGACACAGAAAGAGACAAATTTTCGATGGGCTGGGGTCCCATTACTGTGCGCAAAAGGGTCACCCCAAATTGGGAACTGTTTACATTCCAAAAGTGATTCCTGTAGACTTTTATAAAACTGCAAAATTTCCCCAGGAGTTTGATTTTTTTAAGAAATATTATTAGGAGTTCCTGGTTTTCCCTTATTAGATATCTATTTTTTAATTAAAAAACTTCCAAATTGTCCATTAAAACATTTCTTTGGACGTTAAAACTGCAAGGGGGGAAGCAAGATACTGCAAAACACCACAGAATAAAGAGATTTAGAAAAAGTATTCTTTTGCTAAGGCATTAGGTGGTTTATTCCCCGAGGCCAAGAGAAGGTGTGGGTATCTTCCTATTTTGTTATTATTTTTTTTATCATTTATTCATTTAAATGCTCAGCCTTGACAAGCTATTCCCTTGCGGCAGCCGAACGAGGGCAGGAATGGTGGAAAGAGTAGGTGGGGAGGATGGGGGGGGGGGGTACAGAAAAACACCATTGGCTTCGCAGGGGGCTGGCCCGCCGCGGTCTGTGCTGCTGGCCAGCAGGGGGCGCTCTGATGTTATTCCTGGACCATCCGGTCGAGCCGCTCAGAGCTGGCGACACCAGCTTGGCGGTTTCACGCAGCTGCAGAAGGAAGGGGAGGAGGATCGTAGTTCCTAAACCCTCAACAGAGATTCCACTCGGGTTATTTACCTTGGGCTCGAAATGTATCTACGTTTCACTTCAACTAGCTTAGTGCTCTCGCACCGACCTCTTTTCGTCTGTGTCTTTGCAGCGCACATATAATCACCCGTCTTGAAATATACATTAATGCAACTTATTAGATGCGACGATGAATAGTCAACATTTTTTTCGCCTGTTAGTTCCGCTGATCCAAGCAGGATTTATTTGCAGATCTCACATCCCGGAGTCATAATGCGCACCCCCCCCCCAAATAAAATTGGTCAAATGTTGACAACCTGTAAGCCAATCTAACACTCAAGATTAGTGATGGGAAACTAATGAGAAAATATCAGATCGCCCGGCCCGAGGGCTGCCAATTAAATCTTCGCTGATTGAAAAATAAAAGCGGACTTGGGGTGTGAGCCCAGCTCAACTTGAACTATTAATTTAACATGTTGCCGGTCCGGGCCTTCCCTCACTCCATCCGCGCCTCCCCCTCTCTTATCCCTCAGCCTAAAAGCCAAATGTTATTTCTCGAAATATTTCAAGAGGTTCAAATCAGAATAATCATTTCTTGCACGGTAAATATTAGCCCTTTAAGCAATATGATTTAACTAATTAGAAAATTTACATCATTAAGTCTCAGGGAGAGAAAAAAGAGAAACAGATCTGCCAATCATTTTAAAGGAGACAGGCACTATTGAAGTGTGAAGAAATCGGCTCTAATTCAAAAAGGCAATCGGGCAGAAAAAGCCCTCAACATTACCCTGCTAGTTATTAATCAGAAAGGGCTCTCTCTTCTCCCCGCACCCCCTCCCCTCTGTGCGCTGAGTTTAAGTTCGTTATTTTGCCAGTGGCCCATGTCATATTTATATTGAGGTTTTGTCTGCTAAAGGATTAAAATTTGAAAATGTTTCAATATGAGGAGAACAATCTTCAAAAGAAAAAAATATTCGCAGACTCGTAAACTTGTTGTGGTGCACAATTCTCGCGGCCTTTATTTTTATTCTTTCTCCCCATTAAGTTCCTATTTTGAAACCTGCTTGGTGAGAACTAGATAAAGTCTTTGTGCTCTGCTCCCCTCCCCCTCCGCCTACCTCCTCCTTCCTGCAAAGCAGAAAAGTACAAATACATTAACAAAGCCGGATTCCCTCGATAAAAAGGCAACGGTCTGGGCTTATGCGTCAGGAATCTACTGAAAATAGGGGATCTGTCCGGCGGGTCTGCAATTCAGCATGATGCTCTGTTTCCCCACCTAGGAATAGGGAGTCCGTCGAGGTGTAGTTAGAGAAGCAAATAAAAAGAAGGCAGATAGGTGAGAATAAATTTAAAGTGCCTGGTGTGTGTGTGTGTGTGTGTGTGTGTGTGTGTGTGTGTGTGGCTTTTTGTCTATGCCACTCCTTTTCCACTCAGCTTAAAACAGCAGCCTCATTATACGTAGGTGCCCCTTCCCATCATACCCTTCCTTACACCCCCGTTCACCACACACAGAGCCTCTCCCCAGATTACTCTCCCAGTCTACTGAACTGAGAGTGGGCTGCAAAGGGAACTCTGAGGGTCCTCTGAGATGCTGGGCCCTTCCCGGCAACTCTGAGGACTCGTTTTTTAAACAGACCTTGGGTTAAAAAAAAAAAAATAGTAGCAATCCTTGGGCATTCCTTTGTTATCGCTTCTTAAATTATAAATAAGCCAGAAAGACTCACTTTCTGCCACACCCTCGTTATAGCCCATCACAGCTCAATTTTCGTCTCTCTGCTTTTTAAAAAGTTTCTCCACCTTGTTTTTCATCCAGTCCCTCGGCCTTGGGCTTCTCTGGGCCTTCTGAAACCCAGCAACCTCCTCTCAAAGCTATCCTCCAGGTCACTAGACTTGAAGTTTGCAGGAAAGAGCAGTAGCAGGCTTGGGCTGTTAAGACACCAATTAGTTCTCTCCGAGAACTTTTACCAGGTGGGGCGCGTGGAAGGAGAAAACATCTGTAAACAGTGCGCGCTCCTGAGACTGGGGAGCGAACCTGGACCCAGACGCTGGGGCATGCGTCAAATATGGCAGATTTTGTGAAAGAGTCTTTCTGAGGTACACTTTAGAGAAAAGAGGAAGGGGTGGGGGCACTGGGAAGCGTCTAGAATCTCTCTGAAATGCACCTCTTTTTCTGGCTGTCCCAGAGCAGATGGTAGTACCTTGTCCTTTGCTCTGGGAAAGATTAAATGAACACTTCTGTTACTTGAGGGAGGTAGGACCCAGAGAGGTGAAAATGCTCCAGACAATGGCCTCTGGCCGAGGTTGGTTCCTTCCCAGTGCCGGGTCCCCTAAAGAACTCTCCTTACCTTTGTAGCTGGTATTTCATTTGAAGCCAGTGCAAGGTTCCTGGCTAGGATCTGGAGAACAAACGTCTCTTGAATCCACTTCGAAGCTAAGAAACATTACAATAAAATTTACAGCGCCTTTAACAACTCACAAGTAAGGCATTAAAATTCTCTTTAATTGAGAAAATATTGATTTTTAAGTCTAGAAAAAGCGAAATCGTAATTTAGCTGCAAACTTTCAGGCGAAAATATAGCGAGTTATGCGGCCATATAATGGATCCACCCTTAATCCCCACATAACATCACATCTTTAATTGCCCTACTTTGTGAAGTGATAAAGACAAAAAGATAACCCGATCAAGGCAAATGTTTTATTTTTTTTAATCTAGAGAAGGGATCTAGAATATTTTCTTTTTTCGTTGATGTATGAAAAGAATTGCCTATCATTTTTTGAAGTAGGGGGGGAATGTCCAATTGGGAAAAAAAGAAATAAAAAGAACGGAAAACCACAGACCACTCTAAAAGCCACCCACAGTAGCAAATCCGTTGATATTCTTTACCAAAGGAGGAACGACGCCAATGCATTTAGAGCAAATGCATTCACAGGCAAAACTGCATCCTCCTTGAACGAACCAAACCTAGGTTTATTTTGTTACTTTATTCCCGGGTCCTGAAGCTGGGGGTGGGGTGAGGTGCAGAACCATTGGTGGATAGAGGAAGGGAAGAGAATCCGACTTTCTGTTATTTCTGTATCGGTTTTTGGTATTATAGAGGAGTGAAGAAGTTTTTGTGTGGTGGTTTTTCATTGATCAGTCACTCTGAGCTAATGTAATTATCCTCATCAATAGGACGCTGCAGAGAGAATCATTATGTGGGTGACATTGATAAATGACCGCCCAGGAACGGCCCTCTCTCGGGCAACCCCCACATCTGACCCTCCCACACACACAATGTAGTCATAGAAACACCTACAAGGACCTAGAGCGCCGCCCCGCCAGAGGCCGGAGAGGGAAGAAAAGCCTCCGGCGGGCGAGGTGGGGGCAGGAGCGGGGGTTGTGGGGGGGGGCTGTCCAGATCCTAAACAGTTGCAAGACAAAACCAGCCAGCGGCATGCGGGACTGGGCGGAGTGGCGGGAGGGGGACTGTCCCCGCGCGGTCCCCCAGCCGCCCAAGCACAGTTGTCTATAACAAAGTGCAAATCTGCCCGGTCCATTCCTCCACACCTTTCCCCACGTGCGGCCTCACTGCAGGCCACCAAGAGATGCTTGCTCAGGCTCACACTGCCAGAGGATTCGGCAAAGGGGTTTAAGGGTCAGGTTACCGAACTTGGAGGCGTCGGATTCTCACGCGCAGCCCTTCTCCCCTGCGTTCAAAACACCCCAAACACACAACAAACAAACCAAATACCACAAAGACAGAGATTGGGCGACACCTCCCCCTCTGGCGCTCCCGAGTTACTTCCTGAGTGACCCCTTCTTTTCACTTCACCTCCTAACCCAGGGCTCTGATTATGAGATAATGGATTTTGAGATTGTTCCCGTCAGAGGAAAAAAAAAAAAAGAAAAAGAAAGAAAGAAAGAAAGAGAAAAAAAAAGTCCCCTACCGAAACCCACGTTTTCATCTTTCCACTGTTTTATTTAAGCCAGTGGGAAAGTATTGAGAGCAGTAATTGATTCATAATGATCCATAAATCGGTGTCGGAAAGCGGGGGGTGGGGCGGCGGTGCGAAGAGAAGGGGGCGATGCTGTTTATTTATTTTATTTCTAAAGCCTCAGCTAAAGTAGCTTTGACACTGTTGGGGCTGGAGGGGAGGGGCCGCTGGGCTCTGCCGGATCATCCATCATTCCTGTCACCCAGAGTCTGCCCCGAGGAGCAGTAGACGCAATCTCCCTTCTGTCTCTACAGCGAAACTATTAATATTAAAACCTCCCTTCAAACACTGCCCCGACGGTCCCCATTCTCATCACAATCTGACCGCCAGAGTCCGGCGCTGCACCTTCCTCCAGCCCCGGTGGGACTCCGGGGGCTCCCTACGAGCGCGCGACGCCCCTAGTTGATCACTGCAAAAGAAACTGTTCAGTGTCCCCTCCATCAGTTTGTAGCAGGTTCGTTTGTGCAGTAAATACACTCGCGAGGGGGAGGTCTTCTGCACGCATGACAGCTGGCCAGATACTCCTTGCTCCCCGCCATCCTCCGCACCTCCCCTATCCCTGCACCCTAGGCTGCCCGCCTAGCTAGGGCCACTGGGCCATTTACACACCTCAACAGAGGACCCTTAGCCTAGTGGCAACTTGTAGCGGAGGTCCAGGCTCCTTATCAAATTGCTGGCCTGCAAGACTAATGGAGAATTTGTGGAGGAACCCTTTGAAGGAAGGGCCCCCCTTTTGACAGCTGCTAGAGATATTAGCCACATTTCCCTTCCCAGGTCTGCTCCGGGTTAACAGGCCGGCAGGAGTGGGAGGGCCAGCCGGCAAGGAGGACCCTGATGGACAGGGCAGACCCATCCAGGGAGCTGGAGTGGGGGTTCGGTGTTCTGCTGACCCCGGGATGAGCAGGGAGCGTGGAAAGCTCAGCCTTCTCTGGACTTTTCTTCTCCTTCAAAATGTGGCTTTTTGCTCAATTCCCAACCCTTAACAGATGGCGACTGCAGCTCTCTCTCTCTCTCTCTCTCTCTCTCTCTCTCTCTCTCTCGGAATTTCTTGAAGAAAGGGAAACCTTTGGAGTTTATTTCTGCTTTTGCTTTTCCATATAAATAAAAAAGTGTTTTTATATTACTCTTGTTTTGGAGAACATAAGCAATTTTATTCAGACTACAGTATTTCCTTTAACACTATATGGTTGTCAAAACACCATTCCCAGTTTCTTTGCGTTTGACAGCTGAGTCTTTCTTAAATATACCCAAATCGGAACTCTTTATACTAAATAGTAAACCCGAGATAGGAGCGAGCGCCTTCTGAGGTGGTATAAAAAGCACTATAAAAATTGGACAAATTCATCATCCCTCTGTCATAGAACAGGGTGGGGGTGGGGCAAGATAATGCATAGCTATTACTACAATTATCACTCATATCCAAATATCTAAGATTAAAATTAGAATGATAGGAGACAAATTGGCCAAGCTAGTAAGCTTAAGATGAATTTGCGAATTCAAACCAAGGCTCAACAGCTCTGGGCTCTACCCTTTGTGGAATAATGTAATAACTCCATAAAACACTTTTTATAAACATGAGCTTCTGATTAAAGAAACCCTTCCGCATTTACCTTACAGAAAGCAATGGAAGAAGAAACTGCCGATAGCATTTTCTTTCCTCTCCACTGATGTGAGAGTTAGTTTATAACCGAGGAACTTGTCAGGGTTTACATCAGAGCATTTAAAGTAAACATATGCAAATATTGAAATTTTACAGAAAGATTCCATGGGAAATGGAGCAGGGGAAAGGAGAGGGAAGCCGTGTGTGTTTTACAGGCTCAGTGTGTTTGTGTCAAGCAATGCTATTTCTAGGTTTAAAGAGCAGGGCAGTAATTAAAGTGATAAATGCACTTATAAAAATTTTACTTAACAATATAAAAGAAACAATAGCAATTTATATTCTTGCTCATTCACATGTAGAGTTTCCATTAAGGCTGACTCAAGGGGAAGCGTGGAAGAGCTTGCCTAAGATGCTACTATGGATTGCTTCCAAGTGTCAGTTTGGATGGTTAGTGAGCTTTTCCCCCATCAAGTTGAATCATCCATCTACCTCCTGTTTATTGTCCCTTTAAATGGAGGAGTCAACATATAAGGGTTAGAACAGTCTAGGCAGTGTGTTTATTTGGAAAATCTAAGGGTGTGCAGGTACCTCCAGCTTATTCCACGTTTCCCACACCTTAGCAGACACTGTACAATATCTACAAGCATTTGCCTCTCCATCACCAAGTGAAGTTTTGAAAATGCTATCATATTGTCTGTTCTTGCCCTTTTCTTTCTTTCTTAAAGAAAACATGTGAGCCACCAAAGCACGTGGGGGAAAAAAAAACATCTAAAAGGATAGCACTGGGTCATTTGATTTGAATATTAATGCTTGATCATTTTTTTAAGCGTAGGATTTCCAACTCCATAGAAGGTATTTACTTATCTATAAACATTTCTATATAAGTTTTAATTTACATAGTCAACAGTACTTTAGAAAGATGGAAAAAATACAGATGCATCATGACTGAGCACACACATTAATTTCTATTATATAAAACTAACTTGAAATAAACCCTTCATTCTAGTGGTGGGTGCATAGGCAAAAGCTTTATCTGAAAGTACTTTTGAAAACATCATGCATTGATAATAAGACAGGCTGGGCACTTTGAAGGTGATTCCTCAGGCTGGTTACAATGCCCACAGTTTCATACCTTTGGAAGGTTGTCTGCTGATGAAACCTAAGAGTCCAGACACACAATGAAAAGCTACAAATGATGACTTGGAACACTGTCGCTGTGTCTTCACTGTACTCAGCTTCCTGTGGGGAGGGGACCATCACCTACTCTTATCAGTGCACAGTAACTGGCATCCTGCAACCTTCAAACCATTAAAAACACCAAAGCCTAACAAAAAATCAAAAATGAAATATTTATTACCGCATTTTGTGACTTAACACCTTTTTTTTAACATAACGTCACAGTCCTCATACAAGTATTTTTAATGTAAATTTGACAAAGCTTAAAGGTAACAGCATTTTCTTCTAGTGAGGAACACGTGCTGAGAAAAGAGGATCCCATGGACATACAATACCAATTCCACAGCAGATCTGATACTAGCAAAAACATTCTTTTTTTTTTCAATTGAGGTAAACACATAGAATATCTAACATGGAACAATTAAAAGACCGAACTCTGTACGAAGTTTGTTACAGTATTTTCTTGCTCCTTCTTATCCCCCAAGCTTTGAGTTCCTGATAGAATCCTACTTATGGTGCAATGACCACGAATAACTTTTTTTGTGTGTCGAGAAAAGCTGCCCAACGTAAGATTGTTTTGTCCACAGCCAAGGCTCGAAACTTGAAGAAGCCTTCGCTCTGTCTCTAAATCTTCATTGGCAAGCTCTTTGAAGAACAGTCCCCCAAAATCATAAGAAGAAATTGGCTTATGAAGCACAAACTATAAAGATCTGTTTGAAACTAAAGGACACACTGATGGGGGAACAAAGGCTGGGCATGAAAACACATTCTAGCCACTGGAGTTAGAGTGTTGAGGTTCAGCCAAGTGTCCATTGCGCGCCCCAGCATGATTCTTTTCTCATTGGCCCAACAGGTTTAAAATATACCACAGTCTCTCCTGGATAGTGAATTCACTGATGAACCAAGACAGTCATTCTTTTGGGAACAACACACATAGTGTGGAAAACAAGGATATATTTTCTTTTTTTCTCTTCTAAAACTATTTGAGGCAACGTAACGGAGTGATCAACAGAAATGTACAAGTTTAACTTAGTCCCTATGTTTATGCTACAGTAGTTATAACTCTCGGAGTCTCTCTCCAGAGGATCTTTGCATGGACAATATTGTCCCAATGAGCCCATCGTTTCACATTGTGTTCTTGTCCCATTGGTCCTCTGTTGCTTGATGAAAAATGACAAAAAGTAAAAAATAATCACAGCTGTCTGGAGTTTCATATTAAGTGTCACATCTGGTCAAAGTTCAGAGAGTCTTAAAATAGTTTTTGCGTGTGTTTCCTTTTTTCCTTGAGTTCCCTTATACTATTGGGCATGAATGTCCATAACCTGTCCGCCAACATTGGGATCTACAGAATTTAACATTGTGGGGCTCTGTGCTGACATAGTCATTCCAGGGTGGGTAGGGGGTCCTCCGTGCATCATCATGGCTGGGTGGTGGGGATGGCTTGGCAAATACGAATGCATTGGGGGTCCATGTCTTAACTGAGTAGGGT